>NC_058403.1:127434581-127538341 GCF_002201575.2 Neomonachus schauinslandi
TTTTATGATTTTAGGTCTCACATTTAGGTCCTTGATCCATTTTGAGTTTATTTTTGTGTATGGTGTAAGAAAGTGGTCCAGCTTCATTCTTCTGCATGTTGCTGTCCAATTTTCCCAACACCATTTGTTGAAAAGACTTTTTGCCATTGTATATTCTTTCCTTCTTTATTGAAGATTAATTGACCATGTAACTGTGGCTTTATTTCTGTGCTTTCCATTCTGTTCTATTGATCCATGTGTTTGTGTCAGTACCATACTTTTTTGATTTCTACAGCTTTGTAATGTAACTTGAAGTCTGGAATTGTGATGCCTCCAGCTTTGATTTTCTTTTTCAAGATTGCTTTGGCTATTCAGGGTCTTTGTGGTTCCATACAAACTTTAGGATTGTTTATTCTAGTTCTGCGGAAAATGCTGTTGGTATTTTGATAGGAATTGCGTTAAATCTGTAGATAGCTTTGGATAGATGGACATTTTAACAATATTTGTTCTTCCAGCCCATGAGCATGGAATATCTTTCCATTTCTTTGCATTGTCTTCAATTTCTTCCATCAGCGTTTTATAGTTTTCAGAGTTCAGGTCTTTGACTTCAAACCTAGGAATAAGCCTAACCATGTTTGGGAACCGGGGCGTTTTTATATCTAATTCTTCCTGTGGGATGACTTCTTTGCCATCGGTCCTTGTAAATCAGGGGAAGTACAAATGCTAGCTTTAAAAATTCACAAGCTGAGGTTGACATTTTTCACCTCTCTGACCCAAGCCAGGCAGTGTTTGACGGCAGCACACCGAGATTTTCTCTCTCTTGGTTTCCACCTAAGGAGAGCGAGACAGGAAGTTACCGGTAAACAAGCGCGTGCGCACCTCTCCCCCCCCCGCCCCCCCCAACGCGAGAGCTCAGGCTTGGAACCTTCGGGAAACTGGTAAATGAATGGTCTCCTTTTCAAAACATAATCAAAAGGACGACTCAGTGCAGGTCTTAAGAACTTTGTCACCCAATGAGGCTGTTGTTCGCATTTAATAAATAGGTTTGATGTGAGTAAAAGGGTGTGTTTCTCTAAATCCTGGGGGGACGTGCCGGGTTAGCTTTATGAGTGATAGATACAAATTAAGGAAACATGAGAAAAGTTTCTAATACGCTTGTATTCACTTTAAATTTTGCTCTAATAAGGGAACATTAAAAATATGATTAGCAATTCGGTTGTTTTTATGCTTGAATCATGCTTTCATTTGCATTAAAAAGTTCTATTTGAGCAGAAAAATCAGAGAGGCATAATATTTCTTCTCTTTTTCAAGAAATCAAGCTGTTGAAACTGTATGTTTATAATAACCACAAAACTCTTGTCTACCTGGTGTATGAAAGAAAACCAACAGTTTTCTGAGAGTTATGTTTACATACACTCCCATAAAAATCTTTCTGTTTTGTGTTAATGACTTAAGAGAATTATGAACATGGGAGTTGAGAGAGCCTGTCCCAGGACCACTTAACGTCAAGGCTCTTTCCCACCCAAGATGTTGAGGGAACTGCTCAGGTTTCATGGAGAAGCAAGAAGCACAGGAACACGTCTGTTTGAAGAATGTGATGCGTGCCAGGCGGGCAAGTGGTGCCGGGTCATTGCCTTAGCTCCGTCTTCTGACGCTGGACCCAAGACTGTGTGGACAATTCTGCCTTGCCCACTGCACCGTATTAAGCTCCAACAATAGGGGGTGCTAGAGAGACTCGGGAAAGCTGGAGGAGAGGAAGGGACTGGGGCTCCGGTTCCAGTGGATGGCCTGGCGACGGCACAGCTTCCGGCCAGCAGCAGCGGACTCCAGTGTGCGGTTTCTACCCCCCTCGCACACCCAGCCTCCTCGCTCCCCTTCAGAGACACCAGCACCAGCAGCTGTTATCCTGTCTTCCAAAATCTGGGTACCATTCCATGGAACCCCTCCTCAAGCTCAGAAACACCAGCAGAGCCCAGGATTGGCGCCTCCTCTGCATCCCAGGCCCCCGGCCCCTCCTCTGAGCCTCCGAGTTTTTGTAGTCCCAGCCTCTTCCTTTTATTTTATTCTCCTGGCCCGCAGTGGGAGCTGCTCCCTGTAGTTGCTGCTCCATGATATGCCAGTGTCTTCTTTTTGTCTTTTTAGCTCCTCTAATACTTGGACAACAACTCATTTTTAAATTCTTTTAAAATGATTAAAGTAATTGCTGTGGTTTCTTTCTCTTAACAGGGCCTTGGCTGATAGATGAGCTGAGAGAGAGGCTGGCTAGGATTCCTTTCCAAGACACAACATTCTTGGAAGCATAGAAGAGTTCCCCATAAGATTTGTTGTACAATTTGATATTAAATCAGGTATGGGTCAAACTACCTGATCCTTATTTGGAACATCAGAAATGAGCACAAGAGACACCTAGTAACTCTTAAAGATTGTTCCATAAGTTTCCACCTCCATCTACTGCTGTCTGTGCTCTAAAAGGATAAACAGGATATGAGGCAGTGTGAGATGGTGGTTACAGTAGTCTCCAACTTAACTTCCTTAAGGCAACACACACACACACACACACGCACACCAAGTTTTTTCTATGGAGAAATTGGAAGAAAGGAACGAAAGCAACAAGAGATTTCTGGAGACGAATCTGGAGATTCACAGCCAGAATTCCAGGTATGGTTAGATGAAGAAAATTATATGTCATTATAAGAATAAATGCCAGCATTGTTGGGTTGGCAGCTGACACTTATTTCTCTATATAGTAGACTAAAAAGTAAATGTAGCTTGATCTGAAAACCTTTTAAATGAGTGGGGAAAACTGCCATTTCATTTATTTTTAGTAAAAGTACAACGTTGCAGTGTGACTTGATTCAGACGTCAACCCAGGGGGCAGAACTATAACCAAAACTTTGCACTATTGTCATTGTAGAAGAAAAGCAACCAAGTGTTGTGTAAGTCCTGGTCGTGCACATTCCTCAGATCCTTTTGTGTGTGTTGGTTCAAAACAGCAAGATTGCATATGGCAACAGTGACAGAAAACATTTCAGATTTGTTGTTTTGTCTATAACACAGTGAGGACAGTAAATACTTCCTATGTCTTGTCTCTTGTCTACAGATGATAAAACTAATCTCAAAGACATAATGCAACTAGCTCAAGGTCATATAATTGTTGAGTGGCAAAAAGTCTGAGTTTGTACCCTGACTCCAAGAACCGAGCTCCTAATGTCTCAGGTCAATCACACATCCTCAACCAACTCTTCCTCCCATTTTGTCTTTAGGTACCTTCTTTGGGGGTGATTACCATCCTATGGACAAAACTCACAAGTTCTTGGGTAACTGTAGTCTGGTTACTTTCTGAGCTTTTCTTACCTACCTATTATTCATGACAGTTTCTAATATTTTCCTAAGATAAATTAAGCCAACCAGTTCTTTAAAATAAAAAATAAGTTTAAAATATCTCTAGCCTTTGTGGCCTTATACTGAATTAGCCAGTAGCTCTCTAAAGCAATAGCCAGTGGTTTACAATTTTTGCTAAATCTTCACTTTCTCCAGGATGTTTATCAATAGACCTTACTGATTTGCATACACCAAATGTTTGCAAGAGCTATACTCTTCAATGATCCTTTTCAGTGCTGGTCTAGAGTGTCCCTTCCAAGTGGCAAATCTGCTGCCTTAGCACGTTGATTAATACTTCTGCTCTTGCATAATCACCCATTTTCCCAAACATTATTCACTCATCAATATTCAGTCAACACCATGGAATTCAACGGTGTGCTTCTGTATGCTTTATTGCATTTAATTCAAGGTTCATAATAAACCAATGAGAGCAGGTAACATTATCTCTCTCGTTCTCTGGAGCAGAAGGAGGCTCAGAAAGTTTAGGCAATTTTCTCAGAACTACAGAGCTGGTAAGTCAGAGGTCATTTGAAAGTTCCAGGCTTCTAAATCCACAGGGCTGATACAGCTCTGGATACATGTAAACAAAGGATGAGGGATCCCAGAAACCCTACTGATCCACAGTGGAGCCCACAGGAGGGAAGAAATAACAGGGCCAGTGTATGTCTCTTTCTCCCTAACCATGGCCCAGGAAGTCTGAGGTGCTCATGCTGGGGAGCTAGAAGCAAATGCCAGGCTGGGTATTTACAGGCACCCTATCAGGAGTATGGACAACAGCAGCTTGAAACCTCATTTTCGAGCAGAGTTTGGATGAGGCAAACTGCTTGAGATGCCCCAGTATGTTGTTATACGACTCCTGTCTGTCTCTGTATTTGTCATTTTTCTGCACAGATACACACTGTATTTTTTTTCTATCGATTTTCAGAAGCAGCCAAGAAACACATCCTGCTGAGCTGACACTCAAAAGGTACGGATGCCAGAGCCTCTGCCATTGCTTTTCACCTCTAAGTTTGAAAGCATATTTGTCATATAAAAAGGAAAAAAACCCTGAGATGCAAGAAATTTAAAAAATAAAATGAAATCTCTAGAAGGTAATAGAAAAATCATACATCAGGTGATGGCGTCTACAAAATCTCTCCCCGTCTAATCCTGAGAATTCATCTTGAAGGCCCCACTGTCTTCTCTCAACACCTCACGTCAAGCCTCACATGAAAACTCCGCAGCTCACTGCAGCCCTACAAGCTATCCAGAGAAACCAGACCTACCCATATCTGAAAACTGCCCTGAAGGCGCATTCTCCTCAAGCCCGCTCACAATATAGCCAGGGGGATCATCAGAGATCTGTGAGCCACCTTTTAGAGATTTGAGGATGCAGTTAGGAAGAAACCCATTTTTGTAATGTTCCCATATTTCATTCATTCATCCACTCGTTCATCCATCGGTTGTTTACTGAGCACCTAATTTTTGTGCCGAGAAATCAGCAGTGAACCAAAGAATCCTGTCAAGTCATCTCAGTATCTTTTTCCTATGGACAGAATGCAATAAGGAAATCATACAATTATATCTGCCTTTCAGATTTCAGTATTTCACCCTCACACTTCTGACCACGAAGTGTTTTCTCTGTAGCGTTCTTCAGGCTGTCTGGCAAAAGTCTCATCCCCTAAGTTAATTTACTCACTATCTGGTCTTCCACTTAGGCAGATAATAGTGTCACGAAAAACCAAATTAGAAGGCATTTGTCTTGTATCCGAATGTCCCAGTCTCTGAAGAATCTTGGTGTGATTTTAGGGGGAACGAAATGTCATTGTGTGGGAGTTGTGTTTAATGAGAACACCTTCCTGCGTTATTGCAGGCAGGGGGAGAGGAGGTCATTTTATGGTGACTCACAGTGAGTGTCATGGTGCCCACGCCTCTGACGATGGCAGACCCACTTTAGCCTGGATCTCAACTAGGAAATGACTCTTTTTATGCCAATGACAACGACTTCTTTTTAAATAAACTAAGTAACAACTTCAACTTCAGGGCCCACCTTGTGTTACTTTGGTTTTTCCCAAAGTTTGGGAAAAGTGTTGGGAAAAGATTGGGAAAGAATGTCTTCCAATGAGTCTTAATATGGTTTTCCCAATACCATGGCAGGTAGAATATTCATGCAGAGAACAGGAATCCTGATATCAGAGAGAGCTACAGGCCGAGCAAACAAGGGGAATTAAGTAGCACCTAGCATTTGACAGAATGCATTAGAGGGTACATGAGTTATTAAAAAAACAGCCAACAAAGAGAGCGCTTAAATTGAATCTTGAGAATCCTCAGGTGCAAGAATAAATAACTTTTGCAAATTATAAAAGGGCCCTGATACAAAAAGTAGGTCATCCTAGTCCAGAATAGAGTGGGACAGGGCAGAAGACTACTAGCAGAATGTGTACCATATAAGAAGAAAAATCTAGACCAGACTGGAAGAGTCACTGTAAAAGGGTAATCCCCAGTTCTTAGAGAAGGAGATGGGAGTTTACTGTGCTCATTCTCTCTCATCCTTTCACTTAGCCATCAGAATTTGTTCTTATAGTTTGTGTTCACAAATTGTTCACATGCCAGAGGATGATCACACTGAAAAAATCCTTAAGATGTTTTTAAAGAGTTCTGAGTTAAGAAACACCTGTGTGTTTTATTACAGTAAGATTTTCCTGGCTATTATGGATAAGATTTGACTGCCAGTACACGGGCAAACCAACTGAGCAGAACTCCTGATCAGAGGCTGATGAAGCTCCACGTTAAGTTCTAGTGGATATTATTCTGTGTCCTGCTTTTCTTAGACCATCTATAATAGTGATTGTGTTTTAACACTCCTTGATTAGGAGTTGACCATAAAAATAGAAAGTCAAAACCCTATTAGTTAATTAATGCATGGTCCTAGGGAAACATACTCATCAAATCAGCCAAGGGCATCCCTGTCATTTATTCCACAGAGAATTTAAATTAAAATCTGCCTTCAGTTTTGTTCTCATCCTTTCTTCAAGGGTCACATATTTTTAATTTAAACAATGAGAAGCAAACATTTAATTCTCATTAAAATCAACAGATTGTAAATTCTCTAGGTAAGCCAACTTTTACCTTTTTTTTTTTTTTTAAGATTTTATTTATTTATTTGACAGAGAGAGACACAGCGAGAGAGGGGATACAAGCAGGGGGAGGAGGAGAGGGAGAAGCAGGCTTCCCCACAGAGCAGGGAGCCCGATGCGGGCTCGACCCCAGGACCCGGAATCATGACCAGAGCCGAAGGCAGACGCTTAACAACTGAGCCCCCAGGCGCTCCAACTTTTACCTTTAAATAGAGTTAGACCCCTAGGAAACTACACGGCTTAGTTCATCATCAAACGGCTTTTTATTTTACCAAAGAAGCCACCGTTATACAATTCACGTCTGCATTTCCTGCAGAAGGATTGTTGAGGGTAGGAGTTTACTCCATGTGCCATGTATAAAACCCCAAGTGAGGAGCCCTGTCTTCCATAAGGACCCACATTCACATTCCTGATAATGAGAGCTAGGAATTGTATCATATTTCCCTCTTTCGACTTGACTTTCTGGCAGCTCAGGGCCACACTACACACTCAGCCACAGCGACCGGGCCTCACAGAGTGACTTCCTCACTCTGTCTCTGATCTGCATTTTCAATATATGTTATTCTGTAAGTCGTATTGTATATTACACACAATGTGAGAATGGATTAAATAAACGTCTCTCAGGTATTAGAGGTAAGCTGTGATCAGCAAAGCATGCTATTTATATGCGTCAACTGGTAATTCCATTTTCAAATCCATTTGACAAAGAGTTAGAGAATAAATTTTTCAGTAAAGTAGATTTTCAGTCTCTCAAAGGCAAAGACTGTCTTTTATTTCTCTCTTCATTATTCTCTGCAAATACCAGGGGCTCAGTGGATGCCACTGAAGACAACAGGGGCTAACACTTGCTTATTGAACGTTTGGTTCATATTTCCTGGAACCTGATGTAACCGGGGAGGCTATCTGTGATCCTGAAATAGGAGGTGCAGGATAAGAAGTAGACGAAGAAGGCCCTGGTTTCTCCAGTGAGCACTTATCTGCTCTTATCGAGGTGGGCAGACTCGCCGGAGTCTGGGTGCACGACGACAAGGTGTCCTGGGGCTCCCGCATCCGGTGCCGGGTGGCGCTGCTGAGAACTGGGCAGCACTGCAGTGGCAGGAGACAAGCTGGGGCCTCACCCAGGAGCACCCTGCCCCCATGCCCACCCAGCTAGGTCCCACGGCACAGGTGCGCAGAAAACACTGCTTTCATATGGAGTCAAAAACACCATGACTCTGGTATTCTTCCAATTTTCCGAAGGTTTGCCCATTATTCTGTATCCGACTCCACCCAGAGTGCTTCTGGCTATTGTCTTGGCTCACGCAGGTTACACAACGGTGACAAGGTCGCCTGTGCCCCTCCCAGCCAGAGGGGCTTAAGGAAGGACAGCTGCGACTCCCTGACTCTGCCATCTTATCAAGAGTTGGAAATAACATTTAGATTATTTCTTTGCAAATATCTTCATACTGTACTGTCAGGAGGAGCCTGCCTTCTTCCTAAGGTCCTGTGATTTGGGAGCCCAGCTGTGACAGCTTGTTCCATGGCTGGGAATTGAAAAGGTCAGGCTGGATGCTTTCTTTTTCTAATTTGGCAAACTGAAAACAAATACAGCAATAAATACGTGACTTCCTGCTTAACCTGCGGTGCCTGGTGCTGTTGAGGGTTTCCAGCGTCAAACAGATTGTAGATATTTCAAAATAATATAGAACAGCTGTGTTAATTTATTATAGTTTTATCCTAGGTGTGCTTGATTGTTTCGAAGTAATGTGCATTGCCCAAGCTGGGAAAAGGACAAATTTACTATAATGGAAATCAAAGACATGTAACGTATTCGATTTATGGCTCTAAAAGGGAAAAAGTACATGAGCAAGGAAGAGTCAACAAGGGATACTAGGCAGACTGAAGCTTTGATGCTTCTTACCTAAGTAGTCCTTGAACTTGTGCCCCGACCTGGTCCCCACTCCCCAGACTTGGACATCTGTTTTGCAGCTGACAGTAGCTAAAGGGCCCTCTTTAGGATTGTTTGCTTGGAATGTAGGATTTCAACTTTATGTAGGGAAAAAAAATAACAGAATAATCACTTCATAGCCAATTAGACACCAACTCATAAAGTCAGGGGCCTGTAGAGTGGCCGTTGAAAGGATCCAGAAAGAGGTGTGAAAAGAGAGGACAGCATTTACTGGGTGCCCACTCAGGACTAAATAGAATGATATTTAGTACCTATGTGAATTATTTCTCCATCTTACAGGTGAAGAAACCAAGGCTTAGAGAGGCAAAAGGACTTGTCTCAGACTACAGAGTAAGAAGAGGAGCCAAGTTGCAAATTCAGATTGTTCAAATCCTAAAATCCACCCCCACGCATTACAGCGATTTACCTAGGATGCCTCTTGCTGTTACTGAAATGGAACAAATGGAATTTGGGTGCACATGTGTTAAGTGTCAGCTGGTACACACATGCACGCACACACACACACACAGAGTATTTAGAAAAAATACCTAGAGAAGATTTTTTTCAGGGAGGGTGAGATTCTGAAGGCATAGATGTGAGCAAAAGCCCAAGAAGTAGAGGAATGGCCAAGGTGTCTGGCATGAGAACATTTTATTTTGCTCCTAAGAAAGGGATGAAAGCAAAAATAAATAAACAAATAAATAAAAATGCTGGAAAACTGGAGCGAAGCTGGGGCTGGAGACCTCTGGGAGGATAGTGGACTTTGGGCTATACCCCAAGATCCCCAGCTTTGGGGAGTGGCCCTGGCAGGGAGCCCTGAGCTCACAGCCCAACTGGGGAACAGCCCTGGTCCTGCAGCCAGTGACTGGCAGGCGCGGGGCTCTCAAGCTCAGCCCCCTCCCGTCAACTTGGGGCAACTTTGCAGGGTCATCCCAGCTTCTGCACATCCCATCTGGTCAACGAGGCCTTGCTGAGACAGTACCACAGGCTCAACCTCTCTCCCTCTGCCCAGTTCGACTTCCTTCTCTCCCCCAGCATGTATGGACCCAGAGAGCCAGCCCCAGTGCTGGAAACTTTCTGCGGGAAAATAATCTCAGAGCCTGCTTTCTGGTGAGTATACCTGCAACAGGGGCTAAAGAGCACTTCTCTAAGAACAGGGATGCCTACGTGACTAGTTGGAAGTTGCTTAAGTCTTTGTGACACGATGCCTTTATCACTGGCTTTCAGATCTTCAAAAAAGTCTAGCGCCCTCACAGACGATTTGGTTTAGTAGGAGTATTGGGGAAAACGGACAAAGAGACTAGATTTTCAGCTAGACCAATATGGCACAGAAAGGGGACAATGGAGACAGAAGATGAGATATTCATAACTTGTAGGGATTTGCAGAACTCCCAGGAAGGGCTGTGAACTATCATGGGATGTGGACTTAGGGCTTAAGCCAAAGTTGCCCAGACCTAAGAGGCAGGAACAAACTGGCTGACATGTGGGTTAGCAGAGATGAGGGGCTTTACCTTCATAGAAAGGGGCTCAGTAGTTCCTGGGCAGGGAAGTAGATGTAACAGGTCCATGTGAGGGAGAAGGCATCCTCTGAGCAGTGCACGGACCTGTCCAACCCTTTGGAAGAGATGGGCCCCTCCTCTGAACTTCCTGGTTGTTGGCTCCACTCAGGTAGCACCTGACATTCTCCCGTCTTGTGAATCATACTTCAAGTGTCCAGTCTCCCTAGTGAGGGTGTAAGGTGTCTCCCTTGCCTCGTGTCTTACGGCACTCAGTGCCTCACATAACAGACTCTTAAGAAAAACACAATCAATTGATTGTAGACCTTGAGACAGCTAAGTAAGAAGTCTGACCAGCTCTGTAAAGACTCTCTTAAACCTTGTATGTAAATTTGAAACCACTGCTCTCTGGACAAGAAGCCCTCATTTGCTGGTCATCAGGCCTTCCTTACAGACAAGTTTTTGTTTGTTGTTTTTAAATTGAAATGGTGGCTTCAATCAGCAGTTCCTTCAGAAGCGCTGCTGCCTGACACTGACCTTTCATTAAAGAGCGGGACTGCTGGAAGGATAACTAATACCTCTTCGGTGAGATTTGGAAAGCGGAGAAGAGAACATCACTTCATCTATTTCTCCACTGAAAGGTTATTTCAATCAATGAGATAGAATGAGCTTTATTCATAAAGCACTTGGAAATCCTAAAAGACTTCGTATTAAATATATTTGACAAAGGAGAAGCCTGGGCTGGGAGGATGAGAGGCTGTCAAAATACAGATCTCAAACACCCACCAACTCAGAAAAGCATGTGAGGGGGCCTAGGATTTGATAGTGGCAGACCGAGCCTGGAAGCCAGCTTTGGCCTTTCTGTAGCTACAGATTCTCAAAGTGGGGTGGCAAGTACTTGTTACTACAAAGTGAGAACAAGTAGATTCCAGAATATGATACCAGGCATGTGGAAGGCTCATGGTAATTAAAAGGCGCCTTTAGAGTTCCTGATGGGACCCAGGCTTTTGTGTCACTTGGCTCCCACTGTCACCATCTGACTCTGGTTGTGGTTAGCGGCACTAGTTTTGGGATTAACCATACTTCTATTCCAAACGTAGCCTTGCCACTTACTAGCTGTGTGACCATGGGGAAGTTTCTCAACCTCCTGAAGTACAACCTCTTTACTTATAAGATGGAGAGTCTTGCCATCTCACAGGTATGCGGTGAGAGCTGTATGTGGTGGAGGGTGTCTGTCTGTCTTAGCACACTCCCCTTATCACACCTCCTCTGTGCATTGAAAGCAAGCTTCCCTTCACAAAAACATGGCTATGGCTTTGGTCCAATTCAGAACCTGAGCTGATACTATTACAAACCTCCTGCAACTCCATCTTGGAAGCATTTTTAGCAAGTGCTTAATGCTCCACCATCATTTTTCCAAGTAATTGCTACTACACCATGAGCCGTATATCAGGTTAACAAGAAGGACAATAAAGGTCATGGGCTTCTCATCTTCAATTTGACCTTCCTCGGTCAAGGTCTTCCTGTGATTGAAAATGAAAGAAAAATTTCAAGAACTTCTGAGCCAGCTAGCTGAGACTGAACCAATTACTACGTTTGACCTCAATGTTACCTCCTCGTGCCTTCTGCAGCCTCTAAATAGTTGCCTTCAGCCCTCATCACAGCACTCGGCAGGGCTGTGCTCTGACCTTGCCCAGACCTTTCCAAACAGCTGACATGAGAGCTCAAGGATGGAATCTGTAGGAAACTCATCACAGCCCTGCAGCACTCAAAGAACGCCCTGCAACCGCAGCAGCTAACACAAGATCTAGTGCCCTCTGGCCAAGGACAGGCCTCTGTGATGCACACACACAAATACACAAACCAGTGTTGAGCACTGAAGCGGCAAGCGCTGTGTCGGGCATGCCACACGGGTAAGTCGCGAGTGCATCCCACTAAACACACCAGGCACTAGGCAGCTCTGTCAGAACCACCTTGCTTCCCATCCTCCTCAACAAAGACTATCTGCTCACTGCTCACTTATAGGAGAGCAACGCCCATTTGGGCAAGATGCTGCACATCACCACACTGACTCCAGCTGGTCGCAACTAGAACCACTGACACCAAGGTCAACAGGCCTGGAAAGTGCTCTTCCTACATGTTAGGGAGTTAGGGCACCATGGATTTCTTCACCTCATTAAGATAATTCACACAAACATCACTGGCTAAATGGCTAACCACCCCCCCCCAACATACACACATACACACACACACACACACACACACACACACACCACTTTTTGTTAATCCATGTGAGCAATACCATTTGTCTCCCAATACACAATGTTTCTGGGGAAACTGGGTTGGAAAGCTCAGCTGAACCCTGAGGCCAAAGAGGCTTCTTCCCTTCCACTCCAAATCTAGACTTTGAGACATTTTCTGAACTTGACTTTCAAGTGTGTTTGCTGACAGAGATGAAAATACAACTTCCTAAATTCCAAAAAATATACCAAAAGCAAAGTTAAATAGACCCCACAGTAAAAGACTACATTTATAAGAGAGACAGAGGGAGGGAGGGAGAGAAGGAGGCAGAGTGGGGGGAGAGAAAGAGGGGAAGATAATAGAAAACATAAAATCCGGAAGTTTGATAACATACTCTGTGGGGAAACCAGAGAATAGGCACTTTCCTACATTGCTGGCTGGAATGCAAAAAGGCATTCGGAAATGCCTACAAGAATTATATATGCATTTACCCTTTGATCAAGCAATCCCACCTCTAGAAATCTACCTCAAAGATAAACTGGAAATAAAACAAAAAAGCTGAATGCACAGGCTATTCATTTTGGTGCTATTTCTAATAGCTAAAGCTGGAAAAATCCGTACATCCATCTAGGGGGCAGGGTGAATGAACAACAGTCCGTTCACACAAAGGAGACCGTGGAAGCTGTGAAAAGGAATGAAGTCTATGGCTACACACTACTATGAAGTAATCTCCAGGATATATTGCTAAGTGAAGCAGACAAAAGTGTGTATAATGTGCTACCAATTTCTTAAGAAGTGAGAGATAGGATGCCTTTATTTTTCAAATGAAAGGATGATCCATAAAATTTTTTTTAGATTATTCCCTCTTGGGGAAGGGAGAGAATAGGGTAAGGGATCAAGGATAGAAGCTATCTTCTTTAAATATACTTTTATATGGATTTGACTTTGGACCCATGGAACCACTTTGCATAATTAAGAAACAAAAGTAATAAAACAAAAGCAGTTTCTAAATATTTGAAACAAATAAACTTTTATATACCCATACAGAGACTAATGATTCAGCTAAATATAGATGGGTTGCATGCATGTGAGGAAATTACTGAGGCGAAGGAAAGAACCATGCAGAAGAGTTATAAAGAGAAAAGTACTTGGAGCTCACACAGGACCAGGAATAGTGCCTCTTCACACCTGCCAAACTGTCCTTTATTATTAAACCTGACAATTCACTGGCCATTAGGTAGAGTATACAGAAGGGTCTCACCTCAGTAATGGGCAATAATCAGCCATAGCTTTAAGGCTGCCCTGGTCCTACATGACAAAGCTCAGAAGTAAGACCCAAGCGTATCAAAGTGTTTCCCAGTAACTTAACTGAATCCTAAAACAAAGTTCAAGACTGCTTGTTGGAATACAAAAATAACCAGCAACAACAAAGTAAAACTCACAATGCCAGACATTCAGTCAAATATCACCTGGAATACCAGGAAGTAGAGAGATATTACCTATAATTAGGAGAAAAAAATCAATCAATCAAAACCAACCCAGAAATGACACAGATATTAGAATTAGCAGACGAGGACATTAAAATAATTAAACCATATTCTACTTGTTCAAGTAGCTGGAGGAAGTATTGACTATGTTAATCAAAGACATGAAAGATATATATATAGGGGCGCCTGGGTGGCTCAGTTGGTTAAGCAACTGCCTTTGGCTCAGGTCATGATCCTGGAGTCTCAGGATTGAGTCCCGCATCGGACTCCCTGCTCGGCAGGGGTCTGCTTCTCCCTCTGACCCTCCCCCTCTCATGCTCTCTCTCTCATTCTCTCTCTCAAATAAATAAATAAAAAATCTTTAAAAAAAAAAAGAAAGATATATATATATTAGAAAAGACTCAAACCAAACTTCTAGAGAAGAAAACAGCAATGTTTCAGGTGAAAAATACACTGATTGGGATTAACAGCAGATAAGACATTGCAGAGGAAAAGACTAGTTAAGTTGAAGACAGAGCCATAGAAACTAAAATGAAACAGAGAGAGAGGAAAAAAGGCCTCAAAAAAACAAACAAACAAACAAAAAACCTAAAACCCCAGAGCATCAGTGAGCTGTGGACAACATCAAGAAGCCTGATATATGTATCATTGTATTTTCCAAAGAGGAGACACACGTCCACACAGCAAATATTTTGTTTTTCCTGTGCCCTGTGCATGAATTGTCAATGTAGAGGTGATTCAGAGTTGTGGTCACAAAGAGCTGCCATCCCTCTCATCAAGAAGATTTCTTAGGTCCCAAATGTTTTTCAGGGCATTGACTTTCCAACTGGAGAAATGGGCTCAGAAGCTTCCTGAGAACCTTAGGCTTTCTCCATGGGTACCCATTCTCAGGCTGAGTCTTAGTGAGGTGGATCCCATCCCTAGAACTTTGTCTTGCTGAGCAGGACAGTAGAGTCCAGTCCTCCCCCATGGTTCCCAGGCATTAAGGCCTCTTGGCCATGGCAAGAACCTGAGGAGTCCCTGACAGGGAAACCAGAAGTTCATCTTCACAATATCCTGGGTAGTGAGTCCCTCTAATAGCAGGCTTAGTGGGTCCACAAACCTTCAGGACAACTGCTCATGAGGTGTCTGAAACTATAGCCCAAACCTGGCTCTCCTTGTGACAATTCTATGGGGAAAAAAGGAATTCAGAACTACTACAAGGGTCTAACATATAATTATGCATAGATCTAGATCCATATCCACAACTACCATCCAGTTACAATGGGGGCCTATGATACTAAGTGATGAGCCCACTTCTATGATATTCTGGAAAAGATAAAACTCCTATAGGGGCAGAAAATGGATCAATGGTTGCCAGGAGCAAGGTATGATGGGAGAGATGGGTTATAAAGAGGAAGCACAAGGAATTTTTGGAGGTTCTATAATCTATAGAAACTGTTCCATAATCTTGACTGCAGTGATGGTTATATGACTATAGGCACTTATCAAAATTGATAGAACTACATACTAAAAATTGATAGAATTTTCTTGTTACACATTTGTCAAATTTCATAGAACTGTATACTAAAAAAGGTGAGTTTTATTAGATATAAATTATACCTTCCTTAATAAAATAGGAGACAAGTAAAAAAAAGTCTAAAAAACTGAGGCCTTAAAAACATAAATATATTTTATATTATATTTGGCTTTTATTAAGATTGATCCCAATTCATACTCTGGTAAGAAACTCCCCCCAGGGTGAAATCCTTTAGATTTAGTGCTTCTCAAAATTTAATACGTATATGAATCTCCAGAGAACTTATTAAAATGCAGATTCTAATTTAGGAGGGGTGAGGGCAGAGATTCTGCATTTCTCAGAAGCTTCTAGGTGATGTCGATGCTGTTGGTCTATGGAGCACACTTTAAGCAGCAAAGCCAAGGATTCTAGTCAGATTACTTGATATATACAGGCCAGGAGAACTATTCATTCAGGTTGAAAAACACCTTTGTGGCATGATACAGTGTCTTGGCCTGTGTGTGTTAAAGGACAAATCCCTTTGCAACAGTGTGTCACTTACTATCCTCAGAGCTGAAAGCTGACCAACTGGACCATTCTGGAGCCAGGCCTGGAATCGAATCCAGCTAATGGTTGCAAAGAAAACTTGTCAACAGAAATCCCAAAACCCCTGCCCTGAGGGTAGAAGCTTCAGGAGGCCCATGAAGCCACAGTGGCCTATGAAGCCACAAAGGCCCATCCATTTATCCATCCATCCATCCATCCATCCAACCATCCAACCATCCAACCATCATATATGAATAGCAACCTCTCTTCAAATGTGCATGGAAATTATTTAGTAAGAAAGGAAGTCAATACTGATTTCTTGTGATTCTGCTGACTCTGAGTGGCACCACCCGACAGCTGCTGAGAGCCCAGTGCTGCCTGTGCCCCCGGCAGGGAGTTTCATCTGTGGAGTGGTCTCCCAGCAGGAGTAAGAAGTAGCTGTGACAGGAAACTGAGAGTTGGAGGATGATGGTAAATGGCTGGTTTTTATATTCAACAACTTCATGACACTTTCCCAGGGAACTGGCACTTCTTTTTGCATGCTTAAAAAAAAAAACCACTATATAAATATCTTCACAGCTTCTTCGCCCACAGATGCCCTTAGGTATAAAACATCACGTAGCAGACTAACACATGCCAATACCTTCAGATACTTCACTTGGGGCTTTTCAAGAGGAACTAACCACATGTATATTGAGAGTCTTATTATAAGTTGTTAACATTTATTGAGCACTTACTATGTGCCACAAACCATCCTAAGTGCAATTCATACCTTCATGATCTCAACATGACATCACCTCACAACAACCCCACGAAGTAGGAACCACTATTGGCTCTTCTTTACAGATGAGAACTCTCAGGCACAAGGAGGCTGGGTAATTCGTCCAAGGATGCACACTAGTAATAATAAGCAGGGATATAAACTCCAGCAGTTGCTGTCTCCCTGCCCCATACCTTTCCCCTCCCGACCACTATCCTAGGGTCTGCTCTATGCCTGGCGCTGCATGTATGAATGCTCACTAAGCCTTGGGGTCTCCCAGCTGGGAGAACTTGAAGAAACATGGCATTAGGATCACCACGTGTGTTACTCCCCAATTTCCTTAGCTTCGCTTTCTCACAGTAGGAGATGATTGCATGATACCCTTAAAACATCACATAGTAAGCCTGGAGAGGTACTGATAACTGAGCTGGAAGGTTTGTTCTTCCCTAGATCTTACCTTTCTTATGTAAAACTGGGGAAGGCTGTGGAGGGAGCAGATCTGGGAGGGAAATCAGGAGTTCAGTTTTGGACATCCTGAGTCTGAAATGCCTCATGTATATCCAAAAGGGAGATATCAAAGAGCAGGTTCAAATTCACATACTACTGAAAAATTAATGGATGACAAGATACAGTGAATGGGACTCTCTTAAGAGTAACATGGAAGAATAGTTGGGAGTAGAGATAGAACAAGGTTTACCATGAACTGATAATTGTTGAGCTGACTGATGAATCCATTGGGATTAATTATACTCTTCTGACTACTTTTGTATGTCTGCAACTTCCCAAAGTAAATTTTTAAAAATTCAGAAGGAGGGGCGCCTGGGTGGCAGTCGGTTGAGCATTTGACTCTTGGTTTTGGCTCAGGTCGTAACCTCGGGTGGTGAGATTGAGCCCCACATTGGGCTCTCAGCATGGAGTCCATTTGGGATTCTCTCTCCCTCTCCCTCTGCCCTTCTCTCCCCACCCCGCTCTCATTCCCTCTCAAATAAATAAATAAATCTTAAAAAAAAAACTCAGAAGGACACAGCATCACTTACATAGAATATCATACAAAATATAAAACCTAGGTCTAATCATAAAGGAATACGAGACAAACCCAAACTGAGGGACAGCCTACAAAATAACCCATCCGTACTCTTCAAAAATGTCAATGTTATGAAAGATAACAAAACACTAAGGAACTGGCACCAAAGACACATAACAACTATATGAAATGTGTGAAAATGGTTTGTATCCTGGATCAGGAAAAAAAATTGCTATAAAGGACATTATTTGGTCAATCAGTGAAATTTGAATGTTGATTAGTATATTATGTAATATATATCGGTGTGAAATATCTTAAATTTAATCATTTACTGAGCTTATATATGAGAATGTCAATATTCTTTGGAGTTTCACACTTAAATATTTAGGTGTGAAAAGTCATGATGAATAAAACTTATTCTCAAATGATACAGTAATAATAATTATAATAATATATAAATATATGTCTACATTATATAGATAGATAGGAAGAGATTATGCAAATATGGCAGAATGTTAACAACCAGTGAATCTAGGTGAAGCATATGTCATATTTCTTGTGCTGTTCTTTCAACTTTTCTATAGGCTTAATCTTTTTCAAAATCAATTTTTAAAAAATTAACATGATTAACCTGATGCAGTTAGTATCCCTAAAATACATCCCTTGCATTCCCTTCATTATATTCTTTTGAATAAAAAGCTATCTTCTTTATTCCTTAATGATAGGTACAAAACACTTGACTTTTCCTTAAGAAGGCCTCTTGTATGTATCAGTTTTCTCTGCATTACGTCAGTCACTCATTACAGCAGGCCCTACAGGTACTCTCCACTGGTGGAGAACCTTGGCTGAAGAATGTCTTGCTCAGTCACAGTTCCTTCCCAGGATAGCCCATATCCAATGCTTGTTGACTGGGGGCTGTAAAGTCCTGGCCCTCTTGACCCAACTCAGGATGGTTCTACAGGGCCATCCCCGCTTCAGAGCTCTGTGTAGGGTCCACTGAGGCCTCAAATGAGACCATGTCACAGCCTATTGTGGCCCTGTGCCCAGTCCACTTCCTTCCCCTCCTTGCTACATGTGGTGGCCTCATGAACACTCCCTCACAAACCTCCTGCACAGTAACCCCCACCTCTCAGTCTACCTTCCCAGGGACCCAACTGTGGCAATAATATGACCATTTTGCAGATGAGGAAACAGAACCTTTGAAGATCACTTGCCTAAGGTCAGAAAATCATTTATTGGTAAAGCCATGACTCGGACTCCAAATCTGTTGGCCTCCAGCTTCCCCTCCCTTCGATTTACCTTTCCAAATCCTACTTCTCAATTAAGGACAGGGCCAAGATCCCACTTCTCTCAGAGACCTCCCTGACTTCCCCTTTCTGACCTCGAAGCTCTCACCATCTGCTCCATTTGGCGCATGGGCATGGTCCCACTTGGAGGCTTTTCTGAATCCTTACCTCATATTACAAAATCATTGTGTTGTCCATTTAGCTTTCCACTTTGAAGTTTGGTGCTTTCTCTGCATTGTAAGTTCCTGGGGATAAAGGTCATTCATTGCTCTTCATGTCCCAACAGTTGCTGTGCACACGTAGAGCACACAGCACATTACTGTGCAAGAATGGCAAGATCCCCTCTTCTGGCTGTGTTCTAAGTCTTAGAACAGGAAGCACAGCATCCTCAAAAGATACTTAGCCCTGTGGCTGCAATTTCCTTTTTGCCTTTTCTGGAATGGTACAGGCTTTGCGACGTGGGATATGAGGGGATGGCAGGTTATTCTGCCAAAGAAACAATACCAACCATGGGGAGAGAACCCAAGCTGCACTGATCCACATTAGAACGTGAACCAGAAAACACCTGGTCAAATTCAAATTCAGTCAAGCAACAAGGAAGGAAAAAAAAAATACTAGGACTGAAATCACTAGAACATATCTTTGTCATTTATTTTGCCAAAATGACTTTCATTTTAATTAGTTAAAGCATTTCATAATATGCTAGCAAATGGAATGTTGTGTACTCTGCAAAAGTGATGAAGTCTTAGATCAAAAATCTGACAATTCCACGTTATTAAATTTTAAGGGAGAAATAGTTGAGTAGCTTTTCTTTGAAGATTATCAACTGGGAGATTAACAAAGGCTTTTCCATAATCTCCTCCTAGGAAGGAGAAGGGGAAGGAAGCAGAGGCAAGAAAGTTTAGTCCAAACTCCCTCTCACTTCTAGGTCCTGGGCTTCACTTGTTTCCATGGTAACTCTGTTACTAGGTGGCCACTCAGACAGAAGCAGGACTTGAAACAATAGGCATCTAAACACATTACCAGCTTTACGCTTGGAAATAATTTTCAGCATTTTTTTCTCCTTTGCTGTCAAACATTAACCTGTATGATGATGTGTGGTGTTGCAAGAACAATATAAATGCATATTGACTGAAAAATAATGTTTGCCAAACTTCCCTAACTGTGCATGAACACCACCAATACAGGAAGTCGATTTTAGAAAAAAGTTTCTGAGTTGGAACATCTGTAGGAGGGGTCTCCAAACTATAGAGCCCACAGGCCAAATCTGTGGCCTGCCACTTGTTTTGTACATCTTGTGAGCTAAGAATTGTTTTTACATTTTTAAGTGGTTGAAAAAAATCAAAATAATATTTTGTGATACCCGAAAATTATACAAAATTCAAATTTCAGTTTGAAATAATGTTTTATTGAAGCACAGCCATGCTTACTCATTTATATATTGTCTAAGGCTGCTTTTTTAAAGATTTTAAAGATTTAAAGATATTTATTTATTTATTTATTTATTTGAGAGAGAGAGAGACAGAGTGTGCACGTACAAGCCGGGGGAGAGGTAGAGGAGAGGGAGAAGCAGACTCTTCACTGAGGAGGGAGCCAGACTGGGGCTCCATCCCAGGACCCTGAGATCATGACCTAAGCCGAAGGCAGACGCTTAACAACTGAGCCACCCAGGCGCCCCGAAGGCTGCTTTTGTGTTACAACAGCAGAGTTGAGTAATTGTGACCAAAACTGTATGGCCCACAGAGCCTATCTACTATCTAGCTCCCCACAGAGAGAATTTGCCAACCGCTGATCTAGAGACATGAATTGTACAGGAAAATTTAGACTAGGAGGCTGGGTACTTCTTCTTTGCCAAGAAGTCTATATCAGGGGCTGTCTTTATTCTTTCAGGCTGCTATAAAATACCATAGACTGGGTAGCTTATCAACAACAGAAGTGTGTTGCTCGAAGTTCTGCAGGCTGGGAAGTCCAAGATCAAAGCACCTGCATGCTCGCCTTCTGGTGAGGGCCCCCTCTGCCTGTTCAAAGCCAGCACCTTCTCCCTGTGTCTCCACATGGCAGAAAGGGCTAAGGAGCTCTCTGGAACCTCTGCTATAAGGCACTAACCCCATTCATGAGGCCTAATGATTTAAGCACTTCCCAAAGACCCCACCTACTAATACCATCTCCTCTGGAGGTTAGAATCTCAACATATGAATTTGGGGGATGGGTGGGTACACATTCAGACCACAGCAGGAGTTTTCGATGCAGATGCAGGCCTTTCCCACTGAGTTTTTACACATTCCACTCACCTTTGCTTCTAGAAAAGCACAGCTGTTATTTTTGTGAAGACCAAGAGGAATAGCGTTACATGATACGATCACATTCTTTGTCAATAAGGCTCACACTCCACTCTCCTAGGGCTCAGGCAACATGCTACTTACTCCCTCATGTGTTTCATCTTGCTCCTGGCCACTGTGCTGGTGAACACTGTTGGTCCCGGGGACATGTCTGGAGTTGTGCTGGTGACGGTCCTTGTGTCTGAAACATCAATGCACAGCACTTACGGACTTCATCAGCACTCCAGCAACTTGGAGGCAACATTCAAGGGCAATCAGAAAACAGAAGTTAATCCACCTTCGCCACTACGTAATGCTACATTAATTAGAGATGAATTCAATTATGACATGCACATTAAGGAGATTGATTCCTAATGACAAGATTATTTATAGTTTTAATACGCACAAGGAATTCCAGGACCAAGCCTCTCACCAAAAGGATTACTTAAACAGAACACCATTATTTAAAAGATGGGCTTTAGACTAGCAAACTCTCCAGGAAATGCATCAATGACAAAGCCAACACTCCCGAGGAGCCCTTAGCAGTTGCTTTCAGCAGGTGTGGTATTTGCTCCGATGACTGAGACAGTTTTTCTAATAAGATTAGTTTCCCCTTTATCTTAATCCCGCACCTGAGCATTGCGTTTTTGCAATGGAAAGCAAGATCCTGACGGTTGGTGGGGGGTGGGGGGGGTGTCACCTGCAGCCGTGAACTTCAGCAGAACAGAGCAGAAGGCCAAAATTGGGTTCAGGAGGTAAAGCGTTGTTAATGAGAGCTGCAGTGTTATGAAATCTGCTGAGAAAGCTACAGTTTCTACTGATAAACCCTGGAGGCTCCTACAAGGCATGTTGGAATTGAAGGGAAGGAAATAGTCCACCAACTGAAACCACACTACTTCCCATTAGGAAGCTAACGAGGGCCCCTGAGCGAGGGCTGGGGTCGTGCAGAGTTGGATTTGCATACCGTCCTTCCCGGAGCTGGGGCAGAATCTTCCTTGTGCATTCCTTACATCCCCCACAAGGTGCCTCACACTCCATCAGGAAAAAAACATTGAACGCCCTAATATTCATTTATAAATTATATCCACGTAGTAGTTGCTATGTCCCAGAAGGGCCCCATGTTGGGACATTCCCACGCTTCCCACCCCATCTCTTGTAACACGTGACTGTCTGATTTAGGGACCAAATGAGGGAGTGAGAGCCAGTTCTCATATTACGTATTAGCAAAGCTTTCTTCTTATATTTTTAAGTTTAAAAAATTAAATGCAAATTCTAGTATTCCTCAACTACACCCTTCTTTTGTACACCCCCTGGGAGGGCATGCATCTCACTTTGAACTGCTTGCTCTCATGGCTATCGTTGAGATGAATATTCTGCTTAACTCTTGGTCAGAATCTCCGATCTTTTCTCAGCCTCCATCCCTAGATGCAGAATTACTGGCTCGACAGGTATGAACTCTATAAAGCTCCTGCTCTTTCTGGTACTTCACCAGTTACGGCCAGTGACTGATTGCTCCCCTTTGGCTCCCTCCTGGCGATCACCCCTTCCACACCCCGAGGGAAGACCCGCCTCAGCCTCCCCTGGCGTCAGACAGAAGCTTTATTTCAGCTTTCCCCTCCCACCAGCTCTGGCCAGGACAGCTGCTTCTCCCCAAGGAAGGCTTTTGTGAGGAGGAGAGATGGCATAGGGGGTTCGTTTCATGTGCTCATTGGTTGCTTTTTATAATCATCTTTCCTAGATCCTGAAAAGTTACTAAAACAATCACCACACCACACCAAGTAAAACGCAAGCTCAAAAACCAGTCCTGCCAAGACAGAAAAGAAGGTGCTGCTTTCCCTTCTCTTCCAGAGAGCTGGCAAATCCTGAAGACTTGTGCAAATAAAGGTCAAAGAAATTTCCAGAAGAGCTGCAGTTTATTTTATTGTGGCCACGATTCCCCTCAGTAGGGCTCTCAGTATTGCTGGGAAAGATGCTAAGCCTTGAGCCAGAGCAGAGAACAGGCCAAATACCATTTCAAGTACCAGCGTTGGCAAAGCTCGATGCTCAAGAGCAATTCCTTTTTTCATTTTTCTTATTGGCCAGGCTTTTTCCTCTCCATCCCACCTTTCACCAGGAATAGCAGTTGCTTTATGTCAAAGAGAAGGACAACACATTTAGCAATCATAATAAAAACGACTGGGCTAGAAGCATAGACTTCAGCTTCTTAGATGAATCCCAGAGTCACTGAATCCGAGTGTGTTTTAGAACTCTGCTTCTCAAACTTCAATGTGATATGAATCACCTAGAGATCTTATTAAAAATGTAGATTCTGTCTTAGTAGGCGTGGGTAGGGTCTGGAATTCTGCATTTCCAACAAGCTTAGACAGGCCAGCTACATAATTTGTGGGTCCCACAGCTGAATGACAGTGCAAGGCCCCCTGTTCAAAAAGCAAGAGAAAAGCTGATTACTTTCTTCTGCTTCTGATTACTTGTGGACTGTCACGGTGTTTTTTTATGGGGCATTTAATGCTCTCCCTCAGGAACTGGAATAGATACTCTCAAGGAGGGTGAAGACCCTTGCAGGGGCTCAAGGACCCCGCCTGCCCCTGATCCTCCCCTATCTGTGCACAGGCCCCCATAGGGAATGGAGGGTGGTGGGGGCCGGGTAGTTAGGGAGTGGGTGGTGGAGAAATCTTCCCGGGGGGTGGCTGGAGGCAGCATGCAAGTGAGGCTTCAAGCCCCCAGCATAGGTTCCATTGTCCCATCAGACTTCACTCATAAACATAAATTCAAAGATAAAATTATTAGGGATCTTACTAAACCCCAAGTGCAAGGCCCCCTCCTGAGCCTGGGACACCATGCAGCTGCACTGGTTGCAGGCCCATGAGGCTCTGGTTCTAGAGCTCTGCTTTCTCAGACTTAAAAAATAGATGGATCCTTAATCCTTGTGTTGATTTTCTTTTTCTTTTTTTTTTAATGATTTTATTTATTTATTTGACAGAGAGAGACACAGTGAGAGAGGAGCACAGGCAGGGGGAGTGAGGGGGGAGAGGCAGGCCTCCCGCCGAGCGGGGAGCCCGATGCGGGGCTCGATCCCAGGACCCTGGGATCATGACCTGAGCCGAAGGCAGACGCTTAACCATCTGAGCCACCCAGGCGCCCCCCTTGTGTTGACTTTCTAAAGTTAATCTTCTCTTTATTAATTTCAACAGAAGGTTCATGGCCTTGGAAGTAGTACGTATGTGTAAGACACATAATGTTAGGTGCATGTATGAATTCACAAATTTCCTGCGAGAACTGCATACCCTCTTCCCAAGGAGCTTCCCGCCACAGGTTGGAAGTGCACCCTCCCATGAGTAAGTCTGCCCCTCACTGTCTACCTTTGGCTATCCCTCACTTTTGCTTCACCTCCATCTTTTTTCTAAAGAATCGTGGATCTGACAGGAAGCATCGGTTTCTAAGAAGAACGTCCAGCAACCAGTCATCAAATGAAGCTTCTACCTAGGATAATTTTTAAAAAGTGGATATGGGCACACGTAAGGAGTGGCCAAGGAAGATGTTTAAAAAAACAAAAACATCATAAAAAAACAAAAACAAAAACAAAAAAACAAAACAAAACAACTCTGACCAGTCTATTCCGCCCGTGGTGAGTTCTGAAGATACTTGACTCGGGTGTGCCTCTGGGAAAAGCCCTGTCCTAGGTGTTAAGTGGCTCTGACTTCAGCCTCAAGCCAGAGAAGAGCAGGGGATCAAATGGCAGCCATGTCCTGCTTCCTTCTACCCACTCACTGTGTGGGTTGTGTGTTCCTTAGAAGGAGACTGTGACCGCATTAGAATAAAGGGAGAGTGACTATGGTCACACCGTGGAGAATTCCACTGTGCTCATGGCTCAAACCACGGGTCAGCCTCAAAATGGAAGGTCCAGACATTTTGAAAAGAAGGTGGTGACAGGAAATGTAACCTGGAACAATTTCAGCTCTCGCTTCCTTCTTCCATCCCCATCATGCCCTTCCCTGGAACAGGTAGGACCTGTGATTCCTAGGGAAACACAACAGCAAACCAATGCCACTTAGCGGTTCTGGTGAGTTTCCTTTTAAACCAACCACACTCTTCCCTTGTGTCATTGAGCCTGGGGTCTGTCTCCCTCAAATTCTCCTCTCTCTCCTCTAGGCCCTGTCACGGTCGGCTCTCTGCCATCCTCCTTTCCTGGGTCCCATCTTTCCACGGCTCACCCCCACTTTCCATCCTTGGTTCCTGTACCAGGTACAGGACTTGTATTTTGGTACTTAGATTTAGGGTCTTTTAAAAACTTTACTTCTATCCAAATTCATCCCAAATCAGCATTAACAACAACAACAACGATAATAATGGCTAACCCTTTTTTAGTAGACAAGTGCCAGGCCCTGTGCTGAGCAGCTGACCTGTAAATCATGTCATGTGAGGGTTCTTGGAAGTAGGTACATTTTTCAATGAATGAGCTTTGAGACAGTAAGTAACTTACCCAAGTTCATTACAACTGACACATGACATAGCCGGAACTCGAAACCAGGCCTTGTTTTATTCCACAGTCCTAGATGTTGGCAACCCTACTGGAACCTTCCCAGAGTGCATATCCACTCTATGGCAGCCACTGGGCCAGATGTCAGCTGAGGCACTGCCCGCCATGGTTTGCTTTCTAATACTCATAGTCCCAGAGATGAATCTGTTACTCCACTCCCCTATACTTTTCTTTTCTTTCTTTTTTTTTTTTTTTGATTATTTATTTGACAGAGAGAGAAAGAGAGGGAAGGAGAGCACACAAACAGGCAGAGTAGCAGGCAGAGGCAGAGGGAGAAGCAGGCTTCCCGCGGAGCAGGGAGCCCGATGCGGGGCTCGATCCCAGGACCCCGGGATCATGACCTGAGCCGAAGGCAGATGCTTAACCAACTGAGCCACCCGGGCGCCCCTCCCCTGTACTTTTCTAACCAGTTAGTAAGCTCCCTGACTACAGAGATTATGTCCTGTTCATCTTTTTTTTTTTAACTTCTTAATCCATTTTCAAGTGTACAATTCAATGGCAATAAGTACATTCGCCATATGCAACTATCACCACTACTTATTTCCAAAACTTTTGCATCACCCCAAACAGAAACTCTACAGTCAGGAAATAATTCCCCATGCACCTCTCCCCAAATCCCTACTAACCTCTAATCACTTCCTGCGTCTGTGAATTTTACTGTTCTAGGTACCTTATGTAAATGAACTCATACAATATGTGTCCTTCTGGATCTGGCTTATTTCACTCAGCATACTATTTTCAAGGTTCATCAATGTATGGCATCAGCAGGACTTCCTTTCTACGGATGAATAATATTCTTTGTATGTATACATCACGTTTTGTTTATCCATTCATCTGTTGATGGACACTTCAGTGGTTTCCACCTTTTGAGTATTATGAGTAATGCTACAGTAAACATTGGCATACAAGTATCTGAGTACCCACTTTCTATGCTTTTGAGTACATATCTAGGAGTAGAATTGCTGGGTCATATGGTAATTCTATATTTAGCTGATTGAGGAGCCACCAAACTGTTTTCCATAGCAGCTACACTGTTTTACCTTCCCATTATTAGCGTGTGAGAGTTCTCCACATCTTCGCCAACACTGTTATTTTCTGGTTTTTAAATTATAGCCATCCTAGTGGATGTGAGGTGGCATCTCATTGTGGTTTTGATTTGCATTTCCCTAATGACTTTTCATGTGGTTATTGGCCATTTACCTATCTTCTTTGAAAAAATGTCTATTCAAGTCCTTTGTCTATTTTTAAATTGTATTTTTGTTGTTGAGCTGTAGTTCTTTATATATTACAGATATTAAACTTTTATTTAATATATAATCTGTAAATATTTTTTACCTTGTTCATCTTTGTACCTCCAAAGTTCATCTCAGCATAAGGCATGTATCATATTAAATTTATACCTAAGTATTTTTATTCTTTCTTGCGGGGGGGAAGGGTCGCTTTTCACATTTTATTGGCTACAGGGGAGGGGGCCACAGGTGAGAGGGCCATATCACCAGAGGTGCTCACAATTTCTTCAGCTACTCCAAGCTTGGTTCCTAGGTATCCTGAGGGTGGCTGGGTGTGTTGGACATGTTCCCATCATCTGGGGGGGCAGGGGGGAGGAATGGATAGTTGTAGGGTGTGGCCTGGTTGATCATGGTAGCATATTTGGTGAAAGGGCTGAGGGTTGGCAGAATTATAGTGAGGCCCCCAATGGTGAAGGATGCGACCAGCACCAGCTCCTTGGCCCAGGCATCCTTGAGGAAGGAACGAGTCTCCTGGCCATCTTGGTCACAGCAGTGGCCTATACCTAAGTATTTTATTCTTGATGCTATTGTAGATGGAATTGTTTTCTTAATTTCGTTTTTGAAATGTTCACTGCTATGTATAAAAATACAACTGGTTTGGGCACCTGGGTGGCTCAGTTGGTTAAGCGACTGCCTTCGGCTCAGGTCATGATCCTGGAGTCCCTGGATCGAGTCCCGCATCGGGCTCCCTGCTCGGCAGGGAGCCTGCTTCTGCCTCTGACCCTCCCCCCTCTCATGTGCGCTCTCTCTCTCATTCTCTCTGTCTCAAATAAATAAATAAAATCTTTAAAAAAAAATACAACTGGTTTTAGTGTATTGATCTTGTATCCTGCAATCTTGCTTAACTTATTAGTGCTAATAGTTTTTAGTGAATTTCTTAGGGTTTTCTACGTACAAGAGCATGTTATCTGCAAATAGAGATAGTTTTACTTCTTCTTTTCCAATCTGGATGCCTTTCATTTCTTGCCCTTGCCTAATTTCCCCAGCTAGAACCTCTAGCACAGTGCTAAATGGAAGTGGTGAATGAAGTCTTTGTCATGTTCCTGTTCTTAGGAGGAAAACATTCTTTCTTACACCATTAAGTATGAATTAGCTATAGGTGTGTTCATAGAAGCCCTTTATCAGGTGTAGGAAGTTCCTTCCCATTCTTAGTTTGTTGAGTGTTCTCTATCAAGAAAGGTTGTTGGATTTTGTCAAATGCTTTTTCTGCATCTATTGAGATGATCACATTGTTTTTGCCCTTTATTCATATGTTTTATTTCATTAATTGATTTTCTGATGTTAGATGACCCTTGCATTCTTTGGATAAATCCCACTTGGTCATCAAGTATAATCCTTTTTTTTTAATGTTGCTGGAATTATTTTAGTAGTATTTTGTTGATGATTTTTGCAATATATTCACGATGGATATTGGCTCATAGTTTTATTTGTTTGTTCTTGTGATGTCTTAGTCTGGTTTTGATATAAAAGAATGGCCTCATAGAATAAGTTGGGAAGTGTTGTCTCATATTCCATTTTTTGGAAGAGCTTGTGAAGAACTGGTATTAATTCTTCTTTGAATATTTGGCAGAATTTACCAGTGAAGCCTTCTAGGCCTGGGCTTTTCTCTACTGGAAGTTTTTAGTTTACTAATTTAATCTACATGTTATAGGTGCATTCAGATTTTTCGTTCTTGACTCAGTTTTGGTAATTTGTGTCTTTCTAGAAATTTGTCCATTTCCTCTAAGTTATCTAATTTGCTGGCATACTATTGTTCACAGTATGCCCTTATAATCTGTTTCATTTCCTTAAGGGTAGTAGTAATGTCTCCCCTTTCATTCCTGATTCATGAATTTGAGTCTTTTTTCTTATTTTCTTGGACATTATGGCTAAAGATTTATTAATTCTGTTGATCTTTTTAAGGATTTTTGGTCTTGTTGGTGTCCTCTATTGATTCTTTATTTCATTTATTTCCACTCTAGTCTTTATTATTTCCTCTCTTCTGCTTGCTTTGGGTTTAATTTGCTCATCTTCTTCTAGTTTCTTAAGGGAGGTATTATATTTTAGATGCTTGAAGGTAGGAATTAAAGTCAATGGTAATTTAAATAGTAGCCATGGTCCTTAACCCAGAAAGAACTTGCAGTCTACTAGGGAAGACAGGGTATCCGTCTAGATGATCACCAGGAGTGCTACTTTGTATGTTGACATAAGACACCATGCTGCAAAGAGGGGTACTGAGGGTCTTTGGGAAAAGCACTAGCCTTCAAGTTAGAGGACCAGAGTTATTGTTCTAGTTCTACTCTCACTGGCTACATAGCCCTCAGGTCACCTCCCAGAGCCTCAGTTTGCTCATATTATATTTAAGCAGTTTCATCGGCCTTCTCTCAATTGGAACCTTCTATGACCTGGTATAAGACATCTCCCTGGACCTCCAGGGGGGTGGAATTTCCTTGGGAAGGCAACACTAATACTAATAACAACAACAATGATAAGCAACCAGAAGGACCAAATATTAAGAGGCAAATGGCTGGCACCAACAATCAATGGCGCAGGCACTCTGAAACATCAGAAAAAGTCATCCTGAAGTCTTTCCCCACCTGCGCAACACAGGACGAGGAGGATGAGAACACTTGACACTATCCCCTGGGGATGTTTTGACAGTGAGATGAACACAAGACGATATGAAGAGACAGTCGGCAACTAGGAGCTGTGTTTCATAAGGGTGCAGAGCACAGCTCATCAGAGTAATATTGTCGGGCTTCCTGCTACTTCTATGGTCTCTTACCAGCCGAGCTATTTTCCCCGAAGGAGTGACAGCTTGATGATTCTGACATTTCACCAACAGAGAGAGATTCTTCTCTCATTTCCTCCAAAATTTCCCTTTACACATTTGCTCTACTCATTTACTACCCCCAGCTCAGTGCCTGGATGGATGACCTTGATGATAAAACAGAAACCTGCGTTCGCCCTCCCTGCAAAACCTCCTGCCATGTGGGTGATAAAGAGCTGATGCAGGGACTGCAGGGCTGGATATTTTGGCAAACAAGATCCCACGTAAGCACCTGGGACATTGCTTACTCAGGAATCCTTGCAGACACTGCCCTTCGTGCACAGTATGTGCAGGATGTTTCTCTGCTAATCTTTTACCCTCCCATTTCTTGCAAGTGCCTCAGGAACACTCCAGAAATACAGTTGCCCCTCTTGGCCCAAATTATTGCAAAGGCACGTCCTCATGGCCCACATTGTTCCCCCTACTCTTTAGAGTGGCACATGATGGAAGATTTGTCTATGGGCTGACAAACTTTTTCTGTAAAGAGCCAAGTAGCATTAGACTTGCAGGCAAACAATCTCTGTTGCAACTACTCAACTCTGCCGTTGTAGCATGAAAACAGCCATAGACAAGAGGTAAATAAATGAGTATGGCTGTGTTCCAGTAAAATCTTATTTACAAAAACAGGTATTGAGCCAGATTTGGCCTGTGGACTGTAGTTTATCAACTCCTGGCCTAGACGACGGAGAAGCTTCACGATTCTGAGCTGGAAGTGACTATAGACCTCTTCACGCCAACTTGTCTCATCTTATAGATCGGGAAACTGAGGCCAAGAGAGGCTGTGTGGCTTGCTCCAGGTCACAGAGCTATAAGGAAAGAGGCAGAATCAGGACTAGAACTGTGGCTTCCTGACTGCCAAATGTGTGATCTTTCTAATCCCTCACAGAAATGACACATCCAGATAAGGATTTTCATGAGCTGATTTTGAAAAATCAGGAAATTTTCAGACAAAACCCCTCCTCCAAAGGTTGAAATTTGGGGAGAACATGACACCTGTCATCTCATCTCTCTGTGCCTCTCCAGACGATGGCTCAGGGCTTATTATGGAGGACCATGAACCAGTAGGGCGTGTGAGAGCCGTGCCACTCTGCTGAGAGGCTTATCTGACCCTCATCTTTGTTTCCTTGAGCTTCTCTCGTGATGATAGTGGACCTCAGGATGTCAATAAAATTGCCTCAGAATCTGCAAAGCAGGCTGCTCTCTGTCTTCACTGTTACCTCAACACCCCACGGATAGTGACGCACCACCCCAATTTCCTTTCAAGGAAGGAGCTGTTCCCCAGCTGCCTGGAGTGCTGCAGATGGCCAGCCAGCCTCCAGCTGTGGCCCTTCCAGGATCTGCCTCCGCCACAGAAAGCTGCCTTGCCCAAGATCACGCCGTTCCCATGTGGCCCACATTTAATGACTGACCATGGTAGAGGTAGAAATCCTGGCCATTTTGGCCCATGCAGACAATTCTGTTAAGTCCAGAACTCCCATGGATTTGGGCCAGGATTGTCAGGACTGCATCACTGCACTGTCCCCCCCTCTGCCTCACCTTTCCTGTCTGCAGGGCTCTCCTGAGGGCACTCCCACTCCTGTGCCCAAGCCCAAGCCCCTGAGGAGGCTGGTGAAGGAGGGAGTCGGGAGGAAAGAAGAAGGTCCGGGAGATAACAGCCTCCAGAAGCTTCCAGTGGGAAGAGAGCCAGGGCACATTCAGGTGAGCACTTAGAGTCCCGACTCTGTGATGTTTGCTAAGTTACAAAACTGTGACTCAGCTTCCTTGCCTGGGCAAGAAGCCTGTGCACAAGGCTCCAGTAAAGCTCAAACGCAGTGATACACAGAAAGGCACTCTGCTGTTCGCAGAGGCCCAGGACGAATTTACGCCGCCTCCCTCGGCCCCACGGCAACCACCACAGTGCTTTGCACAAGGGCAACTCCCCAAGAGCGCCCCACTGTCTCCACCAACGTTAAATTAGTTGGAAAAAAGTGGGTCAGCTTGGGAAAGAAAACTTGCTACTCATAGGGGAGATAATAAATACCAGAAGATGGGAAATAAACTTTCTATTTTTACTACATGGTTATTTCACACCACAAATACTCAGCTGAACTGTATGGAAGATTAAAAACAACAGGAGTTCAGGGGTTTGCAAATGTTCATTTCCTTTTGAATGTACCAGAAGAGGCCTCTAAGAATAGCACCTATCAGTACAAAAAAAAAAAAAGAAAGAAAGAAAAAAAAAAAAAAGAGTGTCTGGGTTTTTTCAATAAGCAATTAAATGTGGATACAGGTTGAGGAGAGATTTGTGGAAGCCAGACTCCGACTTCTTCAGTTGCGCTTACCCCGTGCGGCCAGAAGCCAGTATTTGGGGAGTTTAATTAGTCTAAGCTGTCAATGTGGAGAATCCTAGCTTGAGAAACAAAACTTGCTTTTTTTGTGATGGCAGGTTGGGCTGGTTCAAGACTGACTAATATACTTAAGGTAAACGCATCGGTGCTTCCCTGTTCTTTTAGGAGAAAATAATCACATAAGTCATCCATGTTCATTGCAGACAAATTAGAAACCACAGAAGGGAAGAGCTGCTTAAACACCACTGCTAACACTGTGGTGTTTCCAAATGCACACACACACACACACACGTGTGTGTGTATCAACTACAGCTCTGTACACTTGATTACTTTATAACACCTTTCATGCCAATGAATACATAACTGCATCATCATTTTTAATAAACTGTAAAGAACTTATTTGTTCTAGAAAATATACTAGTCTCCATTATAGGCATTTATTTTTATTCCAGTTTTTCACTATGGTAAGCAACACTGCCATGAAGACCTTTATATATTTATCTTTACACCCACCTCTATCTCTTCAAGATAAATTTCTAGACAAAGACTTACTGGGTCAAAAATAATTTGTTCTTTCAGGTTAATATAACCTAAATGTTGAAAGAAAATCTTTTTTCTGGGTTGTAAATACCATTCTCTTCAGTGGGGTCATAAATATATATTAAAATTGAATGTGAGGCACCTTTATTAAAAACTTGATTCAATTTTTCAAAATTTGTCAAAAGTCAGCATTTTCTTTATAAAGCCATAGGTGGAAGTAAAAACACCCTTTTTCCTGATATCCTAGCCCAGTGGATCTCAAAGCAGAGTCCCTGGACCAGCAGCGTCAGCATCACCTCGGAACTTGTTAAAAATGCAGATTCTCAAGACCAACAACCTCAAACCTACTGAAGCAGGTGGGGGTGGGGCCCAGAGAGCTGGTGAGTCTGATGCTGCCCACTCATCCTCATTGATGTTCATTACTTCCTGCCTGCAATTCTAGTTATTTGGTCTAGAGATGTTCATACCCCTAACTACCTGGAAATTCCTTAAAAATATGAACTGTGAATCATATTCCTTTTGTGCCCTACCATGGTTCTGGGCCAGGAAATGCTCACACTAATTGATTTGTAGTTAAACGCAGTCTTACTCACATTTCCAACTTTTCACATAGATAACCTGATGGTAATTCTAAATGAACTAGAAAAGACACCCTCTGTCCTAGCAAATGGAGGGACACGCTCCCTCCCTGCCAGGGATACGGCTTTACTGACCCAGCCAGAAGTGGCCTCACAAAGCAATTGGTCTGGGACATAATTACTGCCAGAAAGAACTGCTCAATATCGTCCCTTTCAAAGAACAAGTAGTCTCTAAAGTTCAAATGGCCAAGTGAATGTGTTCATTGACAGGGGCCCAGGAGCAGCCACCTCACCCAGGAAGGCACAGCGATGGCCATCTGTGCTGCATGCAATCAGACATACCAAGAGCATCACTGAGCTGCTTCTGGGGCTGAGATGGACGACAGAGGGTCTGTGTCCTGACCCCCTCTTGTCAGCTGAATGGCGTGGAACTGGGGTCTCAGTTGAGTACTTAGCTAAGCAGATCCAGGACCAAGCGTCTTGGTTCGGCAAGCAGGCATGCACTCCGTGGAGTTCACCCCCAGCTGGCATGACCATGGCCCCCCATTCGGGACAAGGTCACACCTTTTATTAGACAGTGCCTGTCCGAAGCAAATGGCTCCCTCTACAGTCAGCAACACAGAAGATAAGTCAAACAAGGATTACCTTGAATCATCTACTCCTTCTGTGAAAGCCAAAAGAGATGTAGCCACAAAACACTTTATGGCTATCTCTCCCTCCACATCTCTTAGAACCAGAAAGTTCATTACTACAATAGATATTTATTATTATGTTTGGCCTCACATTCTTCTTCCTTTGTTGGAAGAATCTTCTACTTTGTGAGACGGAGTCTGGCTCACACTAAAGAAGCTAAAACCCTGGCTACTCACTTTCCCAGCCTCCCTTATCGTAGGCACATTGTGTCGACACATGACCAGCCTCTGCCAATGAGACACATCCTCCCCAGACTGTGTATTTGAAGTTGGTAGTGAGAAGAGGACACATGGAGTCCATCCAGCCAGGGCCCGGGCAGGAGTGGCAGCCATGGCCAGGTTCCCAAGGTGGCAATGAACAAAAGTCTAGCAATGATGCCCAATGTCCAGCATTAGTGGCCTTGAGGACTTCCAAGCCACCCTGGAAAGAGGCCCATGTGGAGGGAACTGAGCCCCTCCGCCAACTTGCTGCTGAATGAGTGAGTCATCCGGCCTTCAGATGACTGTGGTCCTGACGTCTGACTATAACCTCATGGACCCCTGAGCCACAGCCACCCACCCAAGCCATTTTTAAATTCATGACACAGAAACCATGGAAAACAGTAAATGATTACTGTTGTTTTCGGCCAATAAGTGTTTGAGTACTTTTTATGCAGCCATAGATAAGCAACATAGGCACCGACTTTTATGAAGGGTCAGGAGAAGAAACGAATATATGAAGACTGTTTCTGCATTTACCTTAAAACCAGTTTTGAAATCACTGTGTTGCTGTATGGTTACTTTAGAAATGCTGTGCTACTAAATTCTTAGAACTTAGTCCTTTGGAAATGGATAAATGATCTTAAAATCCATGTGGGAAAATAAATGTCAGAGGATAAGAATCTTTTGAAAAAATAAGAAAATTGGAAGATAATTGTCCTATTAGATATTAACACATCCCATAAAGGCAGTATAATTAGAACACTCTGGTACTGACAGAAGATTAAGAACTGAGATCAGGGTGGCTCAGTCGGTTAAGCGTCTGCCTTTGGCTCGGGTCATGATCTCGGGGTCCTGGGATCAAGCCCCACGTCTGGCTCCTTGCTCAGTGGGGAGTCTGCTTCTCCCTCTCCTCCCTCTGCCCCTCCCCCTCCTCATGCTCTCTCTCTCAAATAAATTTTTAAAAAATCTTAAAAAAAAAAAGAATCGAGATCAGTAGACCAAAATAGAATCAGAAACAGACAATATCCAGGAGTTTTGATATGACAAAAGGAGAATTTAAATGAAATGGAAGAGAATAATTCACCTGGCATAAAAACTATGAAAATAAGACAATAAGAATCCTAGAAGAAAATTCAGGAGTCCATATACAAGAGTCTCTTTAAAAGAAATAAACAGGAAAGCTAAAGTCTATAAAAACAAGATAGAAAAGGGAGCAGTAATATCTTTATAATTATATAGCTCAATACATTGAAACTTAAATCAAATGCAAGTAGTAGTGAATATTTCCCTCTACACAAAAGGGTACTGGATATTAAAGACCCTGATAAATACCTTTTACAAAGAAAAGGAGACCTTATTTGTTTTAGAAAAAATAATAAAAATTAGCTACATAGATAGTTCATGTCACAATAACAAGTGAGATGACTCAGGCAAATAACACCGAATGGAACCACTCACCGTTCCTGAGCAAAGCCTGTCTGTGGCTGCCTGTTCCTGCCTCTGGGTTCCTTCTCTCCCTTCCACCTGTGGGGCCTTCAGCTCCTCATGGCCAAATCTGTCCTATGGCAGGAATGATCTCGTATCTTCTCCTTGAAGCTTCCTTGATGACTTCCATCCCCCTCAACTAAAAGCGATCTCCCCATTTTCTGGATCCTTACTCTTTTGTTGTATAGTTATTCAGGCCTTTGTCTTAGTTCTCCTCTGAAATCGTAAGTCTTTAATGGCAAGATGCAGGCCTAAGATATCATTATGGCCTAACACCATTCCTCTACAAAGTACTCTGTTGGTGGAGGCCATTGAGAGGACCTGACTGCCGGTTGATCAGTGAGCCAGACCCCAGCAATGAGAGGCCCCTCATCCCTTCCCTTCCCGTCATTGGAATGTACATTCCACTTGCCTTTCCTGGGCCAGAGGCTGCTCCAAGGACACAGCCTTAAAGTAATGATGTGGTATTGAGACCTTTTGGATGGTTGGTATACGTGACTAAACCCAGTTAAACCCTCTACATTGGCAGGTGGCTGCAGAGATCTAATCGTCTTACAGCCACCCAAGACAAGCCTCATATGTAAGTTCCCTTGCTTATTAAACCTGCCACCTACCAATTTGGAGCGGCCTGCCTCTTTCTTCGGCCTCTCCTGGACTGCCTAGGCATAGGGACTGGTTTCAGATTGTATCGAGGAAGCTCCCAAGGAACTTACAAACCAACATATATTAACTTGGTGATATCCTAATGTATGAGTGATAAAAGAATTCATGATTGCTGAGTTTCTCTCTTAGTTAGGCAAACTCAATCACTGGCACTTTTTTTCTAGATAGTAGTAATATACAGAATGTTCTTTGCTAAGAGTATGCTACTAAGAATGAGTAATACTACAGTTTTAGGGATTTATTTATATTACAAAGCCCTTTCCCTACCCCTGTCGCATCACCACACATCTGCTAAATGACGATGTCTGGCATGGTAGCAGACACATAGTAGGTTCTCTATAAATTGCCACTAATTCTGAATCTGTTGCATCCTTTCAAGTTTTAAAGAACTTACAGAAACTATTAAATTTCCCTAATACAGAAACAGAAAGTATAATGGCAAACAGGTATTGTGCATTGTGCATCCGCATCAAAATTATCCAAGTGGTTTATGGTCCAGAATGTCCCTCTTCTCAAATGTAGTGGTTTCAGTATGTCAGGAAGGAAAGATAAAACACTATGATGACATCATTCTAATTAGTATGAGAAATTCATTTCTTTCAAGGTGAAAAGCATAATAATGCAAGGTTAAATGGCTGTCAGTCAACCTTACAGTTAACAGCTTAGAGTTTGAAGAGCTTAAGCAAAGGAAGATTCTAAAGGAATCAGAAGCCCTGATGCCTTCTCTGGTCTAGATCAGTCACATTGTTTAGTAGAGATTAAATAGTTATTACCAAGGTTCAGTGGAAGAATTGAGGGGTAACAATTTTCAAAAAGCCAAACTGATCAGACAACACAACACACTAAGGGGATCTTAATGGGCAGAGAGGTTCTGAAGTATCTGTTATATTCTAACTGCTTCTGTGAGAACATCCAGTTTGGATCTACAAAATAAGCCTTCTTATAAAAGTATAGTTTGCTAAGGACTCATATCATTCTGCTGATGACTTCTCTCTCTAGAAGTACAGCCAATTTCATAAACATTTAAAAATGTTAAATTTCATATGTTGCCATTCATAATCTGGTCGCTATGAAATATGGAGACAGAATTTTCTTTTCTAAGTTCAAAGAAAAGGAAGTGAGAGGGCATCTTCTGTCCTTACTGAATAGTGATGGGCCTGAACAGTTATTATAGTAATACTACCTATTGTCTGTGTAATGAGAGCCCATAACCAGTTCCCTATCTCAAGTCACTCCTTTCAAAGCTACCTCCTTATCATTTGTTAAAGGTAATCTTTTCTGACCATGCTTAAAAACCAGTGGTATCCTAATCCACAGGATAAAATTCAAGCTCTTTAACCTGGCATACAAGATTATTCATGGGTTTAGCCCTACATAGCCAGGTTTGCTGATCCCTTTCTCACACCTTATTTCAGTAATACCAAACTTCTTGATAGTTCCATGAATATACCCAGTTGTTTCCTACCTCTGAGCTTTCATGCTGTTTGATCCTTTCTAGAGAATACGACCCCCCTCCGACCCCTTGTCAACTCTATTCATCTTTCTACTCATTCATCAAATGATTATTGAAAAAATACTGTGTGCCAGGCTGTATGTTAGACTCTGAGAATACTACAGTGAATAAGATCTTGTACTGCCCTGGGGTGCCTGGGTGGCTCAGTCAGTTAAGCTTCTGACTCTTGATTTCGGCTCAGGTCATGATCTCAGGGTCCTGGGATCAAGCCCCAAGCTGGACTCTGAGCTCAGCGAGGAGTCTGCTTGAGATTCTCTCTCCCTCTGCCCCTCCTCCCATTCTCTCTCTCTCGCTCACTCGCTCTAAAACAAATAAGTAAATCTTAAAAAAAAAAAAAGATCTTGTACTGCCCTCACTGACGCAAGAAATTACAAACCTCACCCTCTGTGAAGTCCTCCCCAAGCTGCATCCCCATAGTGGACCCTTGTCTTCCACTTTCCTTGTTCACAGTATGTGTAGTCCTCATCACGGTGCCCTGTAATTATCAGCCTCCCTGACTACACTGGGAGCTCATTAAGACAGGGACGTCATTTTCTGTAATATCTGGCTTATTGTACATGCTTCATAAACATTTGTAGGGAAGAAAGGAACGGGGGAGGGGGAGAAAGGCAGGATACACATTTAAACCATGGAAATTTCATGTTTTAATGTATCTGCCCTTGGTTAAATGGCCTACATTCTTGGCTATTTCCCCCAGGCTCTGATTTCTGGCCTTTTCTGCTCTCTTTTTAATTTCTGCTCTCCCTCCCTCTCTTAATTCCACCTGGGATCACTCAACATCCTGTTCATGACTGGCCTTGTGTCTTATATGCCATGGGAAATTTCAGGGGGGATTTAGGGCTTCAGAAATGAGGTGCCTCCATTTGGGACAACAAACTCTATGTGTGAAAGAAGCACCTAGTGGTGCTCTCTGGTATTGTTACAAAGCTGTGCCTGGTTTGTCCGGGACCCTACCTGGTGATTGAGACCATGTTCCAAATATGTCTCAACATCTGAAACCTCATACAGTGCCTTGAGCCCACCAGACCTCCCTAAATGTCTGATGCAGATGCTGAGGATGAGGCAAAAATACAATATTGCTTCCAGGGAAGCTCAGTAACTCCTGTATACGGTGCCAAATAGCCCAGCACACAGACAGCATCACATAAAGGGGGAAAAGTGTAGAAAGGAGCTGTTTTCAGTTTAGCTTAGAGGTAAATTATAATTTTAATAAATAAAATTTTTATTTTATACTTTAGCAATATTTTGTTTGGACTATAACAAAATAGTGTGGGGCGCACAGTAAGAATTTCAGGGCTTAAGGACTTTAAAGCTATGGTGTGGGGCGCACAGTAAGAATTTCAGGGCTTAAGGACTTTAAAGCTATGGTTCTCAAAATGTGGCCTGGACCTGAAACATCAGCACTGCTTAGGAACTTGTTAGAAATACAAATTGTTGGCCATGCACCAGACCTGCATTTTTATAAGCCCTCTAAGTGATTCTGATGCATGTTCAAGTGGGAGAACCACTGATCTAAAGGCTTTAAAATGACCTGGATGGGGGCATCTGGGTGGCTCAGTCGTTAAGCGTCTGCCTTCGGCTCGGGTCATGGTCCCAGGGTTCTGGGATCGAGCCCCACATCGGGCTCCCTGCTCGGCGGGAGGCCTGCTTCTCCCTCTCCCACTCCCCCTGCTTGTGTTCCCTCTCTCGCTGTCTCTCTCTCTGTCAAATAAATAAATAAAATCTTAAAAAAAAAATGACCTGGATGTATAGAGGAAACTAATATACTCAACTTGGAATTCAAAAGGGTCCCTTTGAATTCAGGATCTCTTGAAGCTACACAAATGCTAACTCATTCATTCTCTCTATTCCCTATTGATACAGGCAGGGAAAATATCACTACCCCTGTTTTAAATAGAAATAAAACTAAATCTGGGGTTGGGTTGGGGTCAAACCACGGCACACAACATTTTCAGGGCTGCAAAGTTAAAATTTGTGCGGTCTGAATAACCAGAAAGGACATTTGCACCTGTTGTTTTTCCTCTCTTGTTGAGGGTTCAGGGAAGCTCTTGAAAATATTTGTGGGAGATACTTAACAGCTTAACTGCTCCATAAGCATCAGACATTTCCAAAGTGCATAGGCTGATGCTGAATGTAAGTAAAGCCTCACTCAATCCACAGAGGTTTCATTTCTATGTTACAAGGCTTATACTCTGACACATTTTAGTTTACATTGTCCCTCGGATCCTGTTAATGTTCTGACATATATTAATGCCACAGTGATTCCGGTATCTGTGAATCTCCCCGCAAAATGTAGTTAGAGCAAAACAGGTACTAGCCCCCGAGCGGTCTCATCCCTATAACACTGCACAAGGAGGTTTCTTCATGGCTTCTGTGTAATGCTGTAAGCCCGGAGTTCTGAGAGTAATATTCTCATCTGGGATGAGGGTCCCACTGTGAGTACCTCCCCAGACAGATATTTCGAAAGCACGAGCCCCGCCATCTCAGAGTCTGCTAGCCTGCCCCTTAGCTGCTCTCCTTACCTGAACACATCTTAGGCATGTAGCTTTCACCTTGTCCGTCTTCTAAATTGCTCACCACGCATCCATCTGCTTCCTAGCTTCTCAAATGAGCTAACAGCTCCCACCTGCTCCCATCTCTTCTGTTCCCTTTGTCCTGTAAGTTTATACGGCTTTGTCCCCTTTCTGTCATTTGAGGGGAGCTCCAGGCAGAGATAAATGCATTTTTTATTCCATGTTTCTACTGCTCATTTTTATAAAAGCATACAGTCTAAAAGGGAATTTAGATATCATCTCTCTGATCCAGTGTTAGTTTCTTTTTTTGCAGTGGAATCTATCTTTTTCAAGACATAGCCCTATGTATAAGTCTAATTTATAAAACAGATAAAAGAGTGAAACTATTTTGGTTGAAGCTGGTAAAGGAGCAGGGTGTGCATCTCATTTCTCTTAAAAATATTTAAAAATATCTGTTAAGGGCCTCCTCTGCACCAGACACTGTGTCAGACTCTGGAGAAGCACAGATGAGCTGTGTAGACATGGGTTTCTGTTCTCTAGCTGCTCAGAGCCTTGTCGGCTCCTGGAGGTCCCCAAGGAACCCAGTCTGAACCTTACTGATCTAATCCAAGGTCTGGAGAAGAAAAATGACTTGGCCAAAGGAAAGCCTTCCTGGTCTTCAAATCCATACTTGGGAGTTAAATGTACCCAGTAAGTGTTACTGATGTGCAGTGGAACAGATTGTAGGGCTATGATCAGGAGAAAAAACCCAGGAGCAATGTTTATGACCGAGGTTTCGTACACAGAGATGTGGAATAAGCAACGAAAAGGATATAAACTGTGCATAAAGCTCCTAATAAAATAGTGGTGAATGTTTGCATACTTGAGCATTTGATCTTTATTCCTGCCATTCCCTGTGAGGAGATTGCTTTTGGTCATGCAGTTAAAAACTTTAAAAACCCAAAGTCGAATTTCAAAGAAAAAAATCTCAGCCTGTATATCCTCTGTCCTTCTACCCATGTCAGGTGTGACAATTTATTGTCTACTGCTAGAAGTTTCCACAGTTGGACTTTTTCAGATTGAAGAAAAAGAAGGAGAAACTAAGAAATAGTAAAAGCACAGCTGTCCCATTTATTGAGACGGACAATGCTAAAGAAATTTCAGCTTTGTTTTCCAGACCAAATCGCTTCCAGGGACTGGCTGACCTTCAGAGTGATGGTCCTTGCAACTTGACTGAATGCAATCTGTTTCTACAGAAGAGTGAGATAGGAGATTCCTCTTCCGGGGAACCTGGAAAGTCTACTATTATGTGCTGCCAGGCCACCATTTGATCACAATGGACCACTGAATTCCAACCATTTCATCCTTGGAGACTGCCAGTCACTTACAGTAATAAACTTTGAGTTGCCTGGCCCCGGGCCAGACTTCCAACTTCTGTTGGCCTCAGTTTCCTCCTGTATAAAATGAAGAGGTTAGACTGAAATATCTGTAAGATTCCTTCCAAGTGGAGTGCCTGGGTGGCTCAGTCGGTTAAGCATCTGCCTTCAGCTCAGGTCATGATCCCAGGGTCCTGGAATCGAGTCCCACATTGGGCTTCCTGCTCAGCAGGGAGCCTGCTTCTCCTTCTCCCTCTGCTGCTCCCCCTGCTTATGCTCCCTCTGTCAAATAAATAAATAAAATCTTAAAAAAAAAAAGATTCCTTCCAAGCTTTCTACTCCTCAGATATTCCATTAGAATCAGCAGGTAGCACTACATTTTGGAATCTGAAGCAACTTACCTAGAGAGGTGCAACCCAGGACATTTTCCAAACACCCGACCAGTGCTTCAATATCACTGTCCTGTCAAAACAAGAGGGATTTACTTCCATGTATGACAGAAGAATATTTATTGACATAAAAAATGTCTTGCCACATTTAGGCAAAACAAAACAAAAAAATCTGGTGGCAAAATTATTTGACAGTAAGATCCCATTAAAAATTTTTTTGCAATTGAAGTATAATTAACATACTATGTTATATTAGTCTCAGGTGTACTAATAATGATTCAACATTTCCATACATGACTCAGTGCTCATCAAGGTAAGTGTAATCTTAATCCCCATCACCTATTTCATCCACCCCCCCACCTACCTCCCCTCTGACAACCACCAGTGTGTTTTCTGTACTTAAGAGCAGTTTTTTGTCTTTTTTTTGTTTGCTCATTTGTTTCTTAAATTCCACATATGAGTGAAATCATGTGGTATTTGTCTTTTTATGACTTTATCTTTTTCTCAGTTAGCATAATATCCTCTAGGGCCATCCATGTTGTTGCAAATGGCAAGATTTCCTTCTTTTTCATGGCTGAGTAATATTCTATTATATATATATATTCTATTATATATATTCTATTATATAGTGTGTATATATATATATATATATATATATATGCACCACATCTTCTTTATCCATCTATCTATTGATGGACATTTGGGCTGCTTCCATATCTTGGCTATTGTAAGCAATGCTGCAATAAACATAAGGGTGCATATATCTTTTCAATGTTTTTGTTTTCTTTGGGTAAATACCCAGTAGTGGAATTATTGAATCTTATGGTAATTCTGTTTCCAATTTTTGAGGAACCTCCATACTGTTTTCACAGTGGTTGTACCAATTTGCATTCCCACCAACATTGCATGAGGATTCCTTTTTCTCCATATCCTCACCAATATTTGTTATTTCTTGTGTTTTTTATTTTAGCTGTTCTGACAGGTATAAAGTAATATCTCATTGTGGTTTTGATCTGCATTTCTCTGGTGATTAGTGATGTTGAGCATCTTTTCACGTTGGCCATTGTATGTCTCTTTTGGAAAACTGTCTCTCCAACCCTCTGCCCATTTTTTAATTGGATTGTTTGGTTTTTTTGGTATTGAGTTGTATAATTTCTTTATATATTTTGGATATTAACCCCTTCTCAGATATATCTGTAAAGATCTTCTCCTGTTCAGCAGACTGCCTTTTTGTTTTGTCGATGGTTTCTTTCACTGTGCAAAAGCTTTTTATCTTGGTGTAGTATGATCCAATTTTTTAAGAGAAAAATACCTATATCTATATGTATAGCTATATCTCACTCTTTCCATCTCTATCAATCTATAGATCTATTCCTCTATCTCTCTGATGGGAAGAACATACACTGAAAATGTTAATAGTGGTTTTGACTATAAGGTAAGATTATGGATGATCTTTATTTTCTCCTTTGTGTACTTATGTCTTTTCTAAATTTTCTATAATAAACAAATATTACTTATTTAATTTACAAAATAGTAAATGCTACTTAGAATGGGGAAAAGGGTTTTATTCAATCTATAATCTATTCAATATATCAAAAATCAAATGAATATTTTTTTCCTAGGGAGTGTCTCTACCAGTTCTTCTTTGGAAATGTATGGTCTTCAAGGGGTCATAAATCTAAGAATTGCACTTTTTATTTACCTTAACCCTCAATAATAGTCAGATACCCTCATGAGAGCTGGGGGGATCCCAGAACTATATTTGGCAACAAATATTGTCTTTATTACAAAATAAATACCCGTCCTCTATCCAGGAGGCTGGAAATATCCACAGTAGCATCATAATGATCCGAGAAAATGGAACCACTTAATTATCTTCAGGTTTGTGGGTACACTGAGGGAAATCAATAATTTGTGGCTCATCTGCTCCATTTCAAAACAAGCAACACATTTCATACTGAAGTAATTGTGAATTTTAGAAAAATGCACTGTGGTATAATAACACATTACATAAATGTGTTGTTTCATAATATAACATCTGGTAGGTTTTGGGCAGCCACTTTTTATGCATGTGGTGAAACCCAGCAACATTTCATGTTCCGATGTATAGAAGAGGCAATGATGAAGAAGGTATGTCTGGTCAATGCTGGTCAATGAGGTCAAAGCACTAACTAAAGACCCTGGTGTCCAGCCCAGGAATAGGGAGGGAGATTCAGAAGAGGAAAAAACAGATCCCTTCCTTCTTCTACACCCCCTGTAGTCTCCAAACTTAGCAGGGACAGCCTTGATTCAAAGAGGAACCCAGCAGAGACATCCTCTGTTGGAGGAAAAGCAAAGCACACATTGGCACACACAGCTGACGACACCAACCTGGCAAGCCCCGCTTGCTCCTCCACTAAGTGTGCTGGCCTGGTCCCAGTGGCTTGATTTCCTAGGTCTTAATTTCTGCCTCTGTGAAAGTAGGGGGTTGAATTGGCTGATGGTTAAGGGGCCTTCCAGCTCTAAAACCCAGCTCATCAGCAAAGAATTAGATGGACAGTGACTGTGTGGATTGTTTTCCAATATGGCTACAACAATCCTTCCCATCCCTTTGTTCCTATGCCATGCCTCACATCAAAAGTTAGACTCTCTTTCCCCATCCCTTAAGCTGGCCCTGTGACTTGCTCTGGGGCTCAGAATGTGGCAGAAGTGACGTTCTGTGGCTTTTATTACTAGGCCTTAAGAGGCCATGTAGCTTCCATTTTTATTATCTTGGAAGCCAACAACCATGTGAAGAAGTCCAGGCTCTTCTACTGGAGAGACACCATGGTGAGACGCCCTACAGCATGAGAGGCCATGTGGAGGGAAACAGAGGCCCCCAACCAACAGCCAGCATCAATTGTCAGACATATGCGTGAGGCCATCTTGGACCCCCCAAGCCAAGCTCCCAGCTAAATGCAGCCACATGAGTGACTTTAAACAACATCACATGGAACAGAAGAACTGTCTAGTGGGTCCAAGCAACCTACCTAGAGAATCATGAGAGACAATAAATCACTGTTTTAAGCCATTAAGTTTTGGAGCGTTTCGTTACTCAGTAAAAGATAACTGAGACCCTAAATAAACTGAGATCATTGACCAAGTGTTTCATGTATTTATGTCTCCAGCACCTAGCATGGCCCTGGGAGCATGGCAAATGCTAAATGCTCACCTGTGCAGGTCTCTTCCAGCCTCAGTGATTTGCAAGGAAGTGAAACAGAAGAATGGCATTGACTCTTTAAATCATAGTCTAACCCTAGTTGGACAGCAGGGTTCTCCCCACTCAAAGTACATCCTTATTGGGAAAGTAGAAGAAAAAGCATACTACTTTTTAATTCTGTGGCCTCAGTCAAGTTGGTTAACCTCTCCAAATGTCATTTTCCTTCATTGTAAAATGAGAATAATGTCCTCTATCTCACACTGGGCTCTTATGAAAAACAAATGAAATAATAAAAAGCCTTTAGTAGAGGGTATGGCTTGTTGGAAATACCCAGTGGGTGGAAGAAGAGAGTTGGATAGAACAGGATGGGATGGGAAAAGAACAGAGACATAAAAGATTAAAAAGTCCCAATTACTGTGCCTGCCACAGAACATGGAGATTCCCAATAACTATTTACGTTGAGTCAAAGAAACAGAAATGGCAAGAAACAGAGTCAGGCTGTAGGAGGCATCTGGATGGCTGGGACATATCAGTTATATCTTCCTAACACAGAGGACAGGGAACCCTTATGGGGAGGGCAGAAATAATTCTAATACAATTGAATGAATGAATACTAACTTTTACTGAAGTCTTAATATGTGCCATTGTTCCACCAGCTTACATGTATTAATTCATTTAAACTCAACTAAGTGGTGCTATTTTTCTCCCCATTTAATCGTTGAGAAAACTGAGGCACAGATAGGCTCCATAATGTGACTAGGTTCATGCAACTAGTAAGAGGTGGAACAGGTGGTGTTCTCCGGAGCTTGAATTCTTCTTAGTCACTACAGTATACAAACATAGTAGAAGGCAGGGCTCCATACCCAAACAGAGCTTCACAATATTACTGGAGGAACCAGGGTGCAAACTCATGAAAAAAACTCAAAAATAATTATTTGCTGAGATATATATATATATATATATATATATATATATATATATATGCAATATAATGCAGCCTGGGGACAAAATGCAGCTACAGAGGGGCTGGGTGCAGAGGGGTGGGTTCTTCATCAATGGCTTCCAACTCCAGGTTCTAAGAGAACTTGAAGCAAAACATCAGTTCTCTGTCTAAATACGGCCTCAACAAGAAGGTTGTGCATTCCCTTGGTGGAGTAAGCAAACACAGTCATGGGCCATGAGCTCTGCCAATTTCCCTTCTCGCCCTGAAGACTGGGGCCCCAGAGATCATGGACAATGACTGAGCTCAACTTACATTCCCAACAAACGACAAGTCACTTTCTGTCTCTAAGATGCAGATTAATTTGGGCATTAAGACCCAAACTCCAACTGTACCCACTGAACACTTTTTAAAATTTTGAAATAACATTAGACTTACAGGAAAGTTGCAGAAGCCATACAAAATTCCCATATACCCTTCACCTTGATGTCAGTGTGCCATGTTTACATGCTCATTCCCCCATCTATTTATACACACCAAGGTTTCTCTACCTTGGTGCCATTGACGTTTGGGGCCAGATAATTCTGAGTATATTACAGGACACTTAGCAGCATTCTTGGCTTCAACCCACTAGACGCCAATAAAACACTCCCATCATCCCTCTGTGGATTTCCACATCCAACCCTGGGATGTGGAAATCAAACATGTCATCAGGCACTGCCAAATGTCTCCCGAGGGGCAAAAGCTCCCCTGATTATCTACATACAGGTCTATCTCCCCATATGTATTTTTTTCTACTGGTTAAATCTGGAACAACTTGGTGATCAAAATAAATGACATTAATAGATTAATAAGCCACAGAATTAGATAAGATGCCAACTGTACTTTTTTAACATTTAAATGAAACTTTCTGTATTTTGAAAAAGAGACAACTCATTACAAAGATCAGGTTCTCCTTTTTTTTTTTACATCAAATAATTTAGGAAAGGCGTTAAAGAGCTTGTTTTACTGTGTTGCAACTTAATTTAGCAATAAACTCATTCCTTGTGTTGCAGAAATTACCATTTAGTTGAACATAAAAGACCCCAGTAGAAATATATCCACCCCCAGGAGAAAGGAGGAAAAATGGAAACGAATACCATGCCTTTTTAAAGATGTTTCCCGCTATTCTGCGCCGCATTTGTACTTTGGCAAGAAGTTCAGTCATGGAAAACACCTTGCAGGAGCATATTATGCCTGGTACAATGTGGGGATTATGCTGTTGACTGGAACCTGTGCATTTCCTCACTGTTTCACAATTTAAGTTGATCTGTGCCAGAGCTAAGTGGCCTAAGAGAGCAACCACATCCAGATAGAAGCCAAATTACAGTGCCACCAGCCTGCGCTCATTTAAGCCAAGTGCCAGAAAGCCAAATTTCAAATGCTGTGAAGATGACATTATGGTTCTTTTGCTGATGAATTTAGACACTCTTCAAGCCTCCTTCCCCCAGAACCACCAACTTCTCTAACAGGAACGGGCCTTTGAGGAAGGAGGAACATCAGGTAAGACTCAGTTCTGAAAAACTGTCCCACAGATTCAAGTTCAGTCAAACACCCAGATTTTTTCCAGAAACAGATGCAGCAATTTGGCCAGTGAACTTGAAATTGCTCCTCAGGGGAAAAGGTAGCTGTTCTGAAAAGGTCAGTGGGATCTGTAATGTACGTGAGACCTAGCAGCACCTGCTCAACGGCCACAGAGAAAGCTATGACATCTGGGGCAACCTTGCCTTTGAAACAATGTTTACATAGAGATATTAAAAATAATACGTCCTCTAATAATTCATATTTATGTTTTATTCTGGAAAAGAATAGAAAATTATCAAAAGAAAATAAATACCACCAAAGAAACCCATCACTACTGACGCAATACTCACAAAAATATACACCCACATCTAGTCAGTCTTTTCTACATAGATCTTTCAGATATTTGAAATTATACTGTAGATGTATGGTATACATGGAATACACAGACACCCATGCATTTTTGTTTGGACTTTCATCCCATGCTATTAAGAATTCTTCAGAAACATAATTTGAATAGCAGCATAATCTTGTGCTGTAGAGCCATATTGCATTTTTTTTTTTGTACATCATTCAGAGCCCAGCACATGCCCTTGTTCCTCCCTTAGCTGAGGGCAGAGCCTGGGTGTCCTCACACCCAGGCTCTGCGGAGGGGGGCCTGCCCCCGAGCCCCAGCTATGTACAAGAGCCAGCCCCACTGGGCCCCAGAGTCCACCGCTGCTCAGCGCCGCTGCGGGGTCCAGGCACCCACTGCCGTGTGCGGCGGGGTTCCCACCCACCGGGGCCCAGCCCCGGCCTGCCCCTGCTGAACGCTTTGCACTGGGAGAGGGCTCCAGACCAAGCCTGGCAAAAGCCGAACTGCACCGCAGCATCAGGGGGCCGGGCGGCTGCTGGAGGACGGGGAGCGGCAGGGCCCCGCTCAACCCAGAGCCTCCTTTGAGAGAAGGGGAGGTGTGTCCCCTCCACGGCTGCCCAGACACCCCTGCTGGGCCGGTGCGGCTGAGGTCAGAGGAAGCAGGGGTGGCAAGAGGGCAAGCACAGACCATGCCCCCATCACTGGACATCTGGTTGCTTCCACTTTTTTTGTTGTAAGTACTATTGCAGTGACTATCTTTGTACATAAATCTTGGCCCCATGTGTAATATTATTTCTTTAGGTTAGTGGAATTATTGAGCCAAAGATTGTGAACATTTAGAAACTGTCCTCTTTTCTCTGTTCTCACCCTTTACTTCATGTTCCCACCCATCCCAAGGAGTGCATTTTCTCCACAAGGAGCTCCTTCCTACTTTGTTTCATCCTCCTCTCACAAAAATTTGCTTTCTTTCAAGAAAAGATACGGTAGATCCACGAAAGCCCAAGACGCTTGACCAGGCTCGTGTGTTATCTCAGGATATTTGTGTTTCAATAAGGGATACAACCTCATATCAGAGGAATGAATTTCTAATAGCAAAAGTTTAGTCAGCAGAAAGCAAGAATGTCAAAGGAGAAAATCAGGTGGTATCTTTACAGAGCTGTAAAAATCACACTGCATAGATTCTCATTTAATTATCAGCAAGTTCTGTCTGACTAAATAATCCAGGCTATCTCCTCATCTCAGAGCTAGTTATGGTGAAAGATTTAGTTCACACACACAGAAAGGTGTTACTCCATTACCCAGTTTATTCTGTTCAGGAAACATTTACTGAATACTAGTTATGCGCCAAATGTATACAAAGATGAGGGAGACAGATGCAGGCTTAGCCCACCTTTTGGGGACAGATAATCCATTTCCATAGATGGGAGATAAGAGAGTGCATGAGCAGAGGCTAGGAGGGATGATCTTCTGTCCCAGGGTATCCCAGACCATCCTCTTTCAGCAGTAAATTCCCCCATTATTTCCCCTGCAATGCACGTTCTCCACCATCAGGTGGCTGGTGGGATCGCAGAAGCCAAACTGGGAAACCAGGACAAAGGCCCTGCTTTTCTATTAAAAGAGAAAGAGCCACACATTAAAAGTAAACAAATGAAAATCCAACAGCTACCATAGCTCGAGCCACACCATCATCTCTCGCCTGGACCACCCGACAACTTCCTTATTTCTCTGCTCTGCTGTGGCATCACATTAATCCATTTCCCTCACAAGAGCCACTGCTTTGTTGCTGTGCATGGAATACAGTCCTGTATGCAGAAGGAAATCCTGTCATGGCTTGCCACGCCCTGTGTGATCCAGCTCCTCTTGATCTTTCCAACCTCACGTCTTCCCGCCTTCTCTCCTGTTCACTATGCTCCAGTCACACTGCTCACTTTTCTTCAAACGCATCAGGATCTTTTGCACCTTGGGGCCTTTCTCATTGGCTGAGAATGCTCTGGCCTCATATATTTAAGTGACTATCTTCCTCATCCTTCAGATCTCGACGTTCTGTCACCACCGGCTCAGAAGTTCACTGAGCACCTATCTAAATCACATTTCCACCACTGCTTTAGTGAGCCCTATTGCGGTGCTCTGTTTCTTTTGATTCACTTATCCAAAGACAAAATTAATGTTTTGTTTGTTATTGTGAGCTCCGTGAGTGCAGGACCATGCCCACTGAGTAATTATTAGCTCAGAGCTGGGCACACAGGAAGCAATCAATAAACCTTTTTTGAATATGTTGATGAAAGAAAAGCCACACCAAGACAACAAACAGAATACTCCTGTTTCTACCTCACCATGCAGGTTTTACTTAAATTCAGAGTTCTCAATCCTGTGCAAACTTTGAATGCATTTCCCCCATTCAATTCTTTCAGAGGCTTTTATTTGCAGAGCTTCCTTCTGAGCCACCTGACAGTGCATCTTCTGCTGCTGTCATTTTTTTTTTTTTTTTTTGGCTCTCAGATGTTCTATCATAAGGCTATTCTCTGACTCCTTCTGAGCTGACCCCAGAGACAGATAGGACCTTACAGGCTACCCGCAAACCAGAACTTCCTTTGGTGAAATCCCTCTCATGAGTCTTCTGGGAAACTTCCTGTTGCTACCTTCCAAATGTCCCAAAATGATGAATGTGCTTTCAGAAGATGAGCCCACTGTGGGCTGAAGCCTTGCTCCAAGTTCTCCTTCCCTGTGACCACAGCAGGGTACACACCACTAGGCACTGTGGGATGCACAACTACTGAGGAATAAAAGCCTCCTGTGGAGCACGCAAGTGTCAGGTGTAGAATTTCTCGTTCCAAATTTAGCTTTCTACTCATTAGTCTCTCAGGCTTTCCTTGCTTCGTGGTTGGTCCTTCCTGGGGCTGGTTCACTATCCTTCCCAGTTCCACATTCTTGCAGGCCCCACGTTATTTGTCCTGCAGAGCCAATGACCCATAAGGAATTGGACCTTTACTCTCTGGGTCACAAATTTATCTACCTTGGCCTCAATGAAACTATACCTCATCAACACAATTTATAGAAAGCATACCTGCTGCTACTAAACAACATGTTGTTTTACTAAACAACATGTACTGACATTTACCAAGTATGTGCCAAAGAACTTTTTAAAAGGAATCTATGAAAATATGTCTTGGCAACGTGGTCTATGGTATCTTGGAGATTCATAACCTTCATGAACATATTGAAAGCTCTGAAAGGCCTTCTAGTAAAGATCTAAAACCTTGTTTAACATTGTGTTTCCCAAACCTAATTGCCCGTGAAACCCAGTTCATTCTATAGAAGTCCCAGGAACATTCTTTGGAAATCCTCACATGGATAAATACATTAACAGAGCTTCCTGTTCTATACACTCTAGGATCCCCAGTGTCTTTACTGAATTAGTACTGGAACTTCTGCAAGCTACCTGTCTTTACTCTTTTGTTCAAGTAAAAATTTTCTACTGTGAGAACCTCTATTCTATTATACATAAATTCCTCTCATTGGAGGAAAGATTGCTTTAGTATCCTCAGCTCTAAAATGCCTAATTAATTTTTCAATTAAAACATGTCCTTAGTTCTTTCTTTGATATTAAAAAGTAATGCTACTTTCCCACCACTGCCCTCAAATCACTTTCCTTAAAACATTTAGCAAGCACTAGCATTTTAACTAGCAGTGATTTACATGTAGTTACTTACATCCTGCTACTTCACAGTAGAATCAGGAACCTTTAGATTCTGGAGCAACTTCTAAAAAAAGGATGGAGCATGCTTTTGCTTTTTTCTCTGCAGAGGTTAACTGAAAGGATTTTTATACGTTAGCCTCGCAAACATAGGTCACAGATACCCAAAGGGATTTTAGGATGAAACTGGAAAAGTATTTTTGGAATCAGTAACTCACATTTGGTGAAAGCAGATCTGTATCATAGCCTGTGTTAATTTGAATATTAAAATTTAGTGTGCTTCGATGAATGTCTCAATCTCCTTTTTTTAAATGCAAGTGTAGTTGACATACAATATTATATTAGTTTCAGGTGTACAACATAGTGATTCAACATTTATATACATTACAAAGTGATCACCACAGTAAACTAGTTACCACTTCACTCTCCTTCTAATTGCTGACCTGTGGAGAAAAGCTTAAAAGGAGCAATGGAAACAGTTAACAGGAAACTCTTGCATGGGGTAATTTCTACCTCACAACTGTGAGAGGGAGGCTTTCCGATCTTATTTCATATTTCTAAGAAGTGGAGCTCTTGGCCTGTTTCTAGTCACAGATCAGCTTTGGAGGTGAGGTGTAGATATGTAGTCCTCTCACCCAGTGATTCTCAAATTTCACTGTGTGCAGGACTCATCCAGGGATCTGGCTAAGAATGCAGAATCTGATTCAGCAGGTCTGGAATAGGGCTGAGATTCTGCATTTTAACAAGGTCTCAACAGCAGCTGATGTTGCTGGCCCATGGACCACAATTCCAAGAGCAAACTTTAGCCAGTATGAATGATTGGTGATAGTCTACTTATGAGCCCACCATGAGGATTGTACTAGAAAGATTCTCATTTAGTCAATTAGTGTAAATGTTACTTTAAGCTGGGAAGAATTTCCATAAGCACCTATTTTGTTAACTCAAGACTTCAACTTCAGCACTAGTAACGTGTTGGGCTGGGTAATTCTTTGGGTGGGGTACTGTCATGTGCATTATAGGATGTTTAGCAGTATCCCTGGACCACTGTTAGTATTCTCCCTCATCCAAGTTGTGACAATTAAACATGTCATCAGACATTTTCAAATACCGTCTGGAGGGCAAAACCCCCACTGTGCTGACGTGGAATCACTTGGCATCATGATATTTGTTGCAAGGTATTATAGATATGAGTTTATAGACTTTTTTTTTTAAGATTTTATTTATTTGACAGAGAGAGACACACTGAGAGAGGGAACACAAGCAGGGGGAGTGGGAGAGGGAAAAGCAGGCTTCCCGCGGAGCAGGGAGCCCGATGCGGGGCTTGATCCTAGGACCCTGGGATCATGACCTGAGCCGAAGGCAGACGCCTAATGACTGAGCCACCCAGGTGCCCTGAGTTTATATACTTTTAATTGACTACAATGTGGTTATATTTCACAACTCTGAAGTCATCTTCATGAAAAAATCAAGATGATTTCCACTAAGGACTATTTAAGTATTAAGACTAAGACATCTCTCCTTCCCTGCATGGCTTCCAGAACATGATGCCTTTTCCTTGCTCAGCTTTACATTTAAAATAGTGGGATGTGTATGGCATGTGTGTCTGTGTGTGTGTGGGGGGGGGGGTTAACTATAGAACTTACATTAAAACCATAGATATTAATATATTAGATACTTTATACATAATATATGTTTGAAACAATAGCAAAATCTCCCCCCTTTACTCTTGTTTTCATTCGAGAAATATGTGAAGAACTTTGGTGTGTATAGTACTAGATATGTTCATGAATGAGAGAGTGACAAAACTCAAAAGAATCACATTTATCATTGAGGTCTTCTGTGTCAGATACTTTAATATTTTGGATCTTGCATACACTGGAAATCAAAAATTCAATTAAATGTTAGCTTTGAGTTAACACTTTTTTTTAACATTCTGAAGCCTTTCTCTGGGCCATAAAAAAAAAAAAAATACCCAACCACCTATAATAGCCAACCACTTCTGTTGTTTCCCTAGTCAACTTACTATTGGTATAATTAGAGAATTCTGACTCCTGAAAAACATAAAAATCTCCCAACCATAAAGAATTCAGTGGTGTACACATTAATAAAAGAAAGGATAAGAACCATATAATCCTGTTAATAGATGCAGAAAAAGCATTTGACAAAATATAGCATCCATTCTTGATAAAAACCCTCAACAAAGTAGGGATAGATGAACATACCTGAATATCATAAAGGCCATAGACAAAAGACTCACAGCTACTATCATCCTCAATGGGAAAACGGAGAGCCTTTCCCTTATGGTCAGAAACAAGACAAAATGTCCACTCTCACCATTACTATTTAACATAGTACTGGAAGTCCTAGCCACAGCAATCAGACAACAAAAAGAAATAAAAGGCATCGAAGTCAGCAAGGAAGAAGTCAAACTGTCACTATTTGCAGACAAAGGCTCCACCAAAAAACTGCTAGAACGCATACATGAATTCAGCAAAGTTGGAGGATATGAAATCAATGTTCAGAAATCTGTTGCATTTCTATATAACAATAACAAAGTAGCAGAAAAAGAAAACAAGTTTATGCCATTTGCAATTGCACCAAACCCAATAAGATACCTAGGAATAAACCTAACTAAAGAAGTAAAATATCTGTACTCTGAAAAGTATAAAACACTTATGAAGGAAATTTAAGAGGACACAAAGAAATGGAAAAGCATTCCATGCTCATGGATTGGAAGAACAGACATTGTTAAAATGTCTGTACTATCCAAAAGCGATCCAAACATTTAGTGCAATCCCTATCAAAATACCACCAGCAGTTTTTCACAGAGCTAGAACAAACAATCCTAAAATTTTATGGAAGCACAAAAGACCCCAAATAGCCAAAGCAATCCTGAAAAAGAAAAACAAAACTGGAGGCATCATGATTCTGGACTTCAAGCTCTGTTACAAAGCTGTCATCATCAAGACAGTATGGTACTGGCACAAAAACAGACACATAGATCAAGGGAACAGAATAGAGAGCCCAGAAATGGACCCACAACAATGTGGTCAACTAATCTTTGACAAAGCAGGAAAGAATATCCAATGGAAAAAGTCCCTTCAACAAATGGTGTTGGGAAAACTGTACAGCAACATGCAGAAGAATGAAACTGGACCATTTTCTTACACCATACACAAAAATAAATTCAAAATGGATGAAAGACCTAAATGTGAGACAAAATCCTAGAGAACACAGGTAGAAGCCTCTTTGACCTCAGCCATAGCAACTTCTTGCTAGACACATCGCCGGAGGCAAGGGAGACAAAAGCAAAAATGAACTATTGGGAGTTCATCAAGATAAAAAGATTCTGCACAGTGAAGGAAACAATCAACAAAACTAAAAGACAACCTTTAGTTGCAGAACGGGAGAAGATATTTGCAAATGACATACCTGATAAAGGGTTGGTCTCCAGAATCTATAAAGAACTTATCAAACTCAGCACCCAAAAAACAAATAATCCAGTTAAGAAATGGGCAGAAGACATGAATAGATATTTTTCCAATGAAGGCATCCAGATGGCTAACAAACACAGGAAAAGATGCTCAACATCACTCATCATCAGGGAAATACAAATCAAAACCACAAGGAGATACCACCTCACATCTGTCAGAATGGCTAAAATCAACAACACAAGAAACAATAGGTGTTGGTGAGGATGCAGAGAAAGGGGAACCCACTAGCACTGTTGGTGGGAATGCAAACTGGTGCAGCCACTCTGGAGAACAGTATGGAGGTTCCTCAAAAAGTTAAAAATAGATCTACCTTATGACCAGCAACTGTACTACTAGGTATTTACTCAAGGATACAAAAATACAGATTCGAAGAGGTACATCTACCCCAATGTTTATAGCAGCATTATCAACAACAGCCAAACTATGGAGAGAGCCCAAACATCCACTGACTTATGAATGGATAAAGGAAATGTGGTATATATATAAAATGGAATACTACTCAGCCAACAAAAAGAATGGAATCTTGCCATTTACAATGATGTGGATGGAGCTAGAGTATATCATGCTAAGTGAAATAAGTCAGAGAAAGACAAATACCATATGATCTCACTCATATGTGGAATTTAAGAAAGAAAATAGATGAACATATGGGAATGGGGAAAAGAAAAAAAGAAGAGAGGGAAACAAACTATAAGAGACTCTTAAGGATAGAGAACAAACTGAGGGTTGATGGAGGGAGGTGGGTGGGGGATGGGCTAGGCAGGTGATTGGTATTAAAGAACGTGCTTGTGATGAGCACTGAGTGTTGTAAGTGATGAATCACTGAATTCTACTCCTGAAACCAATATTGCACTGTATGCTACCTAACTGAACTTTAACTTAAAAAAAGAGAGAGAGAAAGAGTTCAGTGGTGTAGGGCAGTTTACAAATCCAGGAAGAAGACTTTCTATGAGCATTATTTTGTTGGAATCTCATACTCTGATAGACTCAATGGACCAAATTCTCAATAACATCTGAACATGGATACTCAGTAACAGACCAGGGTGGTCAAAATGTAGTTACAAGGTTTATACCAAACCAGAACTACGCAGCATCCTACATTTTCACTGTTACTTCTTAGAGGCAAGCCCTAAATACTGTCATTTGTGATATCACAAGCATTGGTTTGTTCCTTGGAATTCAAACTTTTATCTGAAAGTTGACAAGAAGCTGTTTTGAAAATATAATCCAAAAATGACACAACCATATTTCTACATCAATATTCCTGCTAAAAAAAAGAAAGAGAATCTTAATTTATCATCTATATCACTTAGGACAGTTTCAGCTACAAGTAACCAAAAACCTACATAAACCAGCTTAAACAAAGAGCCCCAATATGTTCCTTTCCATGCACTCTCAGACCCCTCTCCTCACACTTTTTGGCCAGAATTGATTGCATATTCATCTTAAACCAATCCCTAGCAAGTGGAGTGTGATGGCCAGATTGGCTGGAACGAATAGGATTTAGGATGTATCCAAATCATGAGGGGAGGCTGGCCACTGACGCAAAGCTGAGGCTCTGACATAATGGACCAAGGCAGAGGGGCACAGCCTAGTGGTTAAGAGCATGGGCTCTGGAACAAGCCTGCCTGGTTTAAATCTGGCCTTGCCATTTGCCAGTCATGTGCCTTGAGCAAATTACTTAACCTATTCACACCTTCATTTCCCCATCTGTAAAATGGGTTGTTAGGAGGAATAAATGTTAGCATCTGTAAAGTACATTGCTCCATGCCTGGCACATATTAACTGTAATATGTGTTTGTTAAACAAAAGGCTCAAAAACGTTTATTTGGTACACAACCAGTATGTTCAGTTTCTTGGAGTGAACGCAGCTTAACTTTCTGCTCAAATTGTTGGAATGGATAATGCAGTTGAAGAAATCTCTTTCTGAAGCAGTTTCGCTTCTCAGGCTGTCGCTGACAGTCACTTACTATTCCTCTGAGAGAACAAAGCAATGAGAACCCACTCACAGAGAAGCCTAGTCCCACGAGGCTTGCTGTCCAAAGTCTAAGGACATTTGATCTTCATCTGGATGAAGAAGAGATTGCAGAGGAAGGAGCCAAAGAGAGGCAAGGCATAGACGTAAAGACACTGTGTCTTTCACTCCTCCACTCTCCCCCGCTCCCCCTGACCCCGCGAATGTCTTCTCTTTGAAGCTGAATATACATATGGATAAAGAGATCTAGCGGTGCTATCAGTAAAATGGTAACCAGTTCACAATACTGTGCCCTTCTTGGAATGAATTGTGAATGAATGAATGAATGAATGAATGGCAACTGGCTACCAGAAGACCTTACATTGGGATGAGGGCTCAGCTTGAGCACCAATAGCCCTTAGCGATTGTACATCTACCTTTAGACATTCTCAAGAACGTCCCAGAGAGTTCTTCTTCTGCTTCCTGCTCCCAGACCTTGAGGTGGTGAAAACCCAACCATCTATCTACATCTAGCACCCTCAGCACTCTCCTGGCAGGTGGGCTATGCTGACTCCCAAAGGCATACCACAGAAGGCTGGACAGTTAGCAACCGAGACATAAACAGTTGCACAGCTATGAAGTGTTTAAGTTTCCTGGGGCTGAAGGACACACAGGATGAGTGGGAATGGGTACCTACATGGTGTGCTGCCAGGCCCGACACCTCTGTGGAACAATTCCAAGCAAAGATCCATAAATGTATGGACAAAGTGGACATAACCACCCATTAGAGCTCCAGCCACAGAGGGGAGCTCAGCTAAGCTTCATCTCACTCAGACCCTTGGGCACATCCTTCTACTCAAGGGTCCCTATGTCATTGGGTGTGAGGGTGTGAAGGGGCTGATTTCTTTTACTTCTTGGTCACCTGTCTTGTCAGAGTCGTCCCACAGGGTGAGAACAAACCATACAGAACCCTTTTCCCCACTCATGCTCAGTCATTCTGGACTCCCTTTTTTCCCTAAGACACCTCATCTGAGTGTACCCAGGACCTCCTTGAAGCTGGAAAGTCATGCATGGGCTACAAGGAGCCGAAGAAACAGCCTTGATACAGGCTGACTTACAAGTGTCACAATATATGTATGAATATCACAATTCTGGTGTAGTGTCTTTGGTAGTTTTTCTTGCCTCGATGACATTGTTGATATGTATTATTTTTATTGAGGTAAAATTTGCATGCAGTGAAATGCCCAGATCTTCCGTGTACAATACCCATGTAGCCACCACTCCCAACAAGATAAAGAACACCTCTATCATCCCTGAAATTACCCTCAGACCCCCTTTCAGCCAATCCCCCCTTTCACTGCCACTGTTGTTCTGATTTCTACTGCTGTAGATTCATTTTAAGACTTGATTTCAATTGCCCTTCAGTGGATTGCCCTGCACTTAAAATAAAATCCATTCTCCTTACAAGATCATGATGTAGCTACTGCTGGCCTGACCTCTCCAACCACATCGATCTTCTTGCTTACTATGCAATTTCTCAAACTCGCCAAGCCCTCTCATGACCTGCGCCTTCCTATACACCCTTCCCCCTCTCTGAAACACTCCTCTCCCAACTCTGTTTCTTTACATCAAAGGGCTGGCTGTTTCCATCCTTCAGGTCACAGCTGAGAAGCCCTCTTCTAGAAACTTCCTGAATCCCCTCTCAGTAGGTGTCCCGCCCCCCCCAAAAAAAGCCCATTTCCTCCATCACTTCAACTTCTTCCTTTCCTCATTGCTCTAGCTGTTTGTGTCCTGGCTTATTGGCTACCTCTACCACTAGCTTGTCCACTGCAGGCATTCATTCATCCATTTACTCCACAATATCTGCTCAGTGTTTGCTCTGTGCTAAACACTGTTCAAGGTGCTGGGAATACAGCAGTGATACAAACAGAATCTTTGCCCGACTGGCTTACATTCTAGTAGGGGGGGAGACAGACCATAGATGAGTAAGCAAAAAATAAACAGTGGTAGGTCAATAGTGATAAGATTTATGGAGGAAAATAAAGCAGGGAAAGGACACAAGGACTTCTCAGACCAGCAAGGGCCATTTTATCTCAGAATGAGTCCTCCCCAATATGACGGCATGTAAGCACAGACTTGAAGGTAGAGAGGGAGCAAAATGATTTATGTATCTGGAGGGGAGGGCATTCCAGGCTTTCAATGGCAGGAACATGCCTGGCATGTTCCAGAAACAGGAAGGAGGCTAATATGACTAGAGTGGGGTGGGCGAGGGTGATTCTCACAGTGACCGAAGGGAGGGGTTCTTCCATGGGTGATGATGGGATGCCGCAAGGCCATTTTGAACAGACTTGAGCCTTTTCGCTTGAGTGAGGTATGGGGGGAGGGTTACTGGGAGGTCAGTTAGAAGCTACTGCAATCTTACACTGGGAGGCGATGGTGGCTCTGGCAGTAGGAGTAGAGGTGTTAAGTAGTGATCATCTTCTAAACACCGAGTCAATAGGTTTTGCTTATGGATTGGAAGTGGAACGTAAGTGAAAGGACATGCAAGAGTCAGTGTTGACTCAGGAGGAGCTGATTTGGACTGGGGCTGGGGTCTATTTGTTCACTTTTGGATATGCTTAGTTGAGGATGTCTATTAGAAGTCCACATGACACCTACCCCCACTCCCAGGCAGACTGGGGATGTGAATCTGGAGACAGAACTGAAGGATGGAAGACACACATTTGGGAGTTGACCGTCTATGGATACTCTGTAAATACAGGAGACTGGGTGAGATGTCCATGAAGGTGGCATTGTTTCTGTTTTTCACTACCTTCCACCCAGTGCCTAGAACCCTCAGCTATGTGATGTATAAATGAATGATCCAAGCAACAACCCACCCACGTTCTTTCCCGCAAGTTGCTTTACTGAGCTACTGTCCACTCTCCTTCGAACTATAGCCACTGCATCCTGCAAAATGTCACTAAGTTACAGAAACCAAACATCAAGGTGACCTTATCCATTTTCTACACACTCAGATGGACTTTCACATCTCACTTCGATCTCATTAGAAGGCAAGCCCTTGCTTATTTGCATTCATAATTCATAGGAAGACAGAGGGTGCCGTTCAGTACAAAGCCACAGGACAGGGCGGGTGGCACCTTCATGGAGGCTGCCCTGAAATCAGGAAGCTGACGTCTTCACTCCTATCTCCCCACCAATGGTCGCCTTCTGTCAAGGAAAAAAAGTTCTCAGAGTGTGTGTCATGATGGGAACACAGAGCCACATCTGCAAAACTCAAACTGCAAGCAAGCCCCCAGGCTCCTGTAACACCAAACGCCTCTGTCACTGAATTCGGAGTCACCGAAACGTGACTGTCAATGTGTCCACATTTCACTGCTAATGCCTTGTTTACTCTGCATTATTAAAACCTTCTCCCTGCAGCTGTCTCCTATTAGTGCCCAGGTTCGCAGCACATCAGTATCCACAGGGTCGCTTCTGGGGTTCAAAGACATTCATAGGTATCTGATACAGAACTCTTAAGACATTTTGGATCACAGTTTGGAAATGAAAAGGATGGAGAGAGGAGAAAAGAAAGCAGGGCTGCTGGGAGTGGCATCACGATGCCCACCCAGGAACTTGGGCAATGAATTTTTCAGGAGCTGGGGAGGCCGGTACCTTTGCTGTGATCTCTTTCTCGAGTCGTAGCAGTGTGCCGGGAGCCTGCCCCCAACCCACCCTCGCCCTCCCAAAAGCTCACTTGCTCTTGATGAACTATTTATCTCTTTTCACGCCACATGCCCAATAGTAGGGAGAAGAGTCCTGCCATTTAAAGAACGTTTATCGGCTCATGTTCCAAAAGGTAGCCCTTGTGATATACTCTTCTTTATTGTACGTTACTATTTCTGACTCCAGTTCTAGCTTTATTCCTACATGAATCCCAAAGAGTACGTGGAAAACTTGGTCCTGTGTTTTCAACATGATTTTAAATCATCCGGTCACGTTCTCACACATTTTGGAGCTGTCCCTTAGGTCCCAAGCATCTTCTTTTCCTTTCCTTTACGAAACTTCTACATAGAGTTCTACGCTCACCCCAAAAGTCTCCTCGTTGACAAAGAGTATTTGCTGGTTTAAATTCCAGCTCTGTCAATGGACTGGGTGACCTAGGTCAAATTAATTATTCTTTCTTTCTGTGTTGCACTTTCCTCTTTGTAAAGTGGGACGGAAGATGTTAACTCCATAAAGTGCTTTCGAGTATAAAATGGGAGGAGGCACGAAAAGAACTTAGCATGGCACCTGACGTGCTGCAAGACTGGCTCTGTTTTATTAAGAATGATTGTTGTTTTCTCTGGTATGATATGGACCCATATAGAAAGGACAGTATCTCCAACAATGTCCCAGATGTGTCACACTCCTTTCTTCCTAGACTAGACACCATGAAATGATATTCACTCTCTTTCCAGATGAATAAAATATTCAGAAAATAAAATTAAATTTCTCTGTATAACTGAATCACAGAATAGTGGGATGGGCCATTTGTTTGCAGGGGCCATTTGGGAGGATCTTCCTATTCTTTGCAGACTCGTTTATGCCCTGTATGGTCAGGGTACCTTAGCTCAGCTGATAGCTGTGGACACACGACTTGGTGCTGGTGGAAGGGGGAGGGATTTGTTGGAGAGAAAAGCCCCAAAGGTGCCATTCCAACTACGCTTACCAGCGTTGCAAAACCAGCATACACCACTCCACCACGCTCACCCCCAGCTCCAGGAGTAGCGCAGAAGAGCCCAGTGCGGCTGCTTGCTGTCCCTTTCCTTCCCTAGCTGCTGTGGACCTCTGTTCAGCCGCCAACATGGAGGTGGTAGAGGCCTGCGGAGGCTCCCACCCTCCACATGGAAACGAGCGCACAGACTCTGTGCACTCCCGCTCAGTTCTGCTTTTTCTTTATCCACCCTATCGCCTTCCTTATTTTTCCTCCATTCTTTGGGATTGGGGTGAAAAGTGTAGGTGCGATCTTCAATACAAGAGTGGATCTAGGGCTCCTGAGTGGCTCAGTTGGTTAAGCGACTGCCTTCGGCTCAGGTCATGATCCTGGAGTCCCAGGATCGAGTCCTGCATCGGGCTCCCTGCTCAGCAGGGAGTCTGCTTCTCCCTCTGACCCTCCCCCCTCCCATGTGCTCTCTCTTTCATTCTCTCTCTCTCAAATAAATAAATTAATTAATTAATTTAAAAAAAAAAAAGAGTGGATCTAATTTAAAAGATTTAGGGACTAAGGTCTCCTACAAGGCCCACAATGCTATGTCCCAGAGCAAGGTTTGCTCGTCCCTTGTCTGGCCGGCAGTGAGCTATGTTTTAGCCTGGACAAGAAATAGTGGAGAGGGAAGGCAGAATAACCATGATGGAAATGAGGGCTGGAATAGGGCCCACAGTGGAAAGTGTCCCATCAAAGTGACTCCTTTCAGCAACACGCACTGGGTCTACAGAAGGCCTGTTACCTGGAAGGAGTGACACATGAAACCGCTGGGTTTCTCTAACACCTCAGCAAGGTGGGCTGCTTTATAGCCTGGGACATGGGCCAGGGAGGGTGCTGATGGAGAGATGTTAAATAGTGGGGCTGACTGCTTCTTAGAACCGATGAACTCTGAGGCCAATTCCAGACAAAAACTGTTTCCTCCCATGCATGAAGTCAAATCAATTAGCTCAGATCATGCAAACCCACAGTTAAATCAGCCCTACAGTTTGGGCTCAAGAGTTCTGGCATCTTCTATTAAATCAAACAAACAAAAAGACAGTAGGAGGAGAGAATTCTGTATCCTATAATGGATGTGAGAGACAGGCTCTTTTTTTGTTTCAATTTTCATAACTCAGCACTGTTCCTAGAACCAGTATAAATTTTGCTTCATGCATAGCTCAGCAGTTCTGTTCAGGAGAACAGGGCCAGACAATGCGGTAGCCCCTAAGCTCTTCCCTCGTACCCAGTGTGTTTACCCAGTTGTCACGGAGGAGAGATTATAAATGCTATAATTAAAAGGTTGCACCAGAAGGCTGTATAAAGGAGTGGCTAAAACATGTGTCAGATCTGCAACCCTGCTACTTGCTAGCTGCATTCCCCTCACTGAGCCTCAGTTTCTTCTTGTGCAACGTGAGGATTTCACAACAGTCTCATCTTTCAAGGGACCTGAGTTTTAAAGTCAGTGCTTAATACAGTAACCAATTACAGACAAATTACGCTGTTTCTTTTTAAGCATCAAATGAAAGAGTTGACTTGCACTTAGGAACTGCATTGTATGAAGAACACGTAGCTTTAACTACTCTAAGTCTAGAGCAAGAATTCAAAGCACCAAGAGGTTCTCAATCTGAGAGACACACGGGCCCTGAGAGGCAGTGGGGGACTCTGGATTTATAGCCCTCAGCCCATTCTCCATCCCGGGCACCCACTTTTTGGTTCAAATGTCAGGCAGAACTGGCCTGAAATCACTAACGCACACTTTCTTCCTTTCTCTTGCACACTACCTCCCCCAACTCTCATCTTCTCCGTTGTTGGAATTATAGCCAGTTCAAATCCAGTTTGATGCAGTTCAACTAGAATACACGCACCAAAGGGACAACTTGCAAGAACTGAACGAAATATGCATCTTTGCCTGTAGCCGGGGTGCACCCTTCACATTTCTCTTCCAGAGCCGGCCGGCCGCCAGCACTGCTCTGGAGCCTGCTGGCCTCCCGCAGCTGCTGCCCCAGGATCAGCTCTTCCCGGCAGCTCCCAGCCCATTCGAGTGTGGGGAAACCAGAGCCAGTCCATTCCTGCCCAGTTTGGTCTCCTCTGATGGGCAGGGCAGTCTTTGCCCTGGGGCTCTCTTGCAGGTGTCGTGAAGACTTTTTCAGAACTGCCCTGCATGTCGAAGGTGTCATCCAATCCTGCCTTCCCTTCCATCCTTACCCTCTAAGATTCAGATCAGCATCGTGGTTTGAGGCTTTCCCCAATTCTGTCTTGTCACCTGCTTCCCAGAGGACCTGGGCTGACACAACGTATAAAGTACAGGACATAGAAGAAAGTTCGGGAGATGTTAGGTGTTACTGTTAGAACAATTAGGATTTGATTAAACTAATGACTCCACTAACAGAAGACACTCAGAGAGGCGCATATTCCCATGATGACCTGATCCAAGAGTCCTCGGTAGACTCTCAGGCCTCGCCTAGCCTGTCTACCCCGGTGGCACCATTCCAAGGAGATCATTCTGTTTTTCTGAATGCTTCGTGGTGCAGAGGGAATTTCAAAACCCGCTAGAGGATTTGGTGAAAGCTTCAGAATTAGCTGGAAAAAATGGGCCTCCATAGCCCTCTGTCTTGGCAAGAACAAACACCATGGTCCTAAGAGCCTTCTTAAAACAAGTATTGCTGAAAGCCACATTCATTAAACAACAGAGCCTTTCCCGAGGGAGTTCTGTGTGAAGTCATTATGGTCTACCTAGTGTGTGTATTCCTGGTGCACACAGGACATTGATTTGTCTTACAGAGGAAAATGATGGTCAAGGCAGCGAGGGAAAACATAAGGGTCTCCATCAATCTGCAACCCTAAAGCATGGCCACTAGAGCAAAAACACTTTTCAGTGACAGGTCCCCCAAATACTGTTGAAAACCCTCTTACGATGACAGCTATAAACTCCATTCTCCTGAGATCTAAGAGGCAGGTTCCAATTCAGTGACCACAGCCTTCACATAGTAGCTATCAACAATATGATAATGGCTTGTGATGAAGGTGTTGCCGATGTTTGGCTTACCGCAGCAGAGAAGCAATGAACGATCAACGGCAATTAGGTGCTTAATAAAACCACTTTGGAGATGCTGCTGCTGAAAAGATTGTCACAGGTCGCACAAGGGACTCAGCAATCAATCCCAATGAAGCCCATGGCTGTTTCTTTTTGAAAGCACTTCCTCCATCAAATACAGACTATGTGACTTTTGCTCCATCTGAAGGAAGGGGAATCTACTTTGATCTGATTACTCACAGAAAAGCCACAGGTACAATGATCACCAAGGTAGACCCCGGACACACTTGGGTCAAGGACAAGACTAGGGAGAGGTAAGAGGAAATCCCAGTAATAACCTAGAAAGGGAAGAGCAGACACCCATCACAACTGCACACTCCCTGCCTTTGAGGAGGGGAAAATGATATCAAATTATTAGGAAAAATAAATGGGATTGTAGTTACCTATCTCTCTACAGATTACTCAGTTGAGGTTTCCAGTCCTGTTTCTATTATACCAAGCCCACTCTCGCTTGATACACCTTTTGTACCAGAAAGAACACTGGCTGGTAAGCATGATAGACCCAGGCCTGAGCATGGTTCTGAGCCTTCCCTAACTGTGTGGCCATAGGCAACCTACTTCTCTCAGAGACTCGGTTTCCTCATCTGGAAAACAGAAATAAGAATAACTACCCGACAGGGTTTTTTTTTTTTTTTTTTAGATTTTTTATTTATTTGAGAGAGAGAGAATGAGAGACAGAGAGCATGAGAGGGAGGAGGGTCAGAGGGAGAAGCAGACTCCCTGCCGAGCAGGGAGCCCGATGCGGGACTCGATCCTGGGACTCCAGGATCATGACCTGAGCCGAAGGCAGTCGCTTAACCGACTGAGCCACCCAGGCACCCCCGACAGGGTTTTGTGAGACAAAATACCCACATGTGTGTGAGAGGCCTCAGCAGATTTAAAATCCCAACAGATTTAAAATCAACTCACAAAGCCTAGCCTGTATCCATTTCTCTGTCCCCGTGGCACCATTCCGAAAAGATCACTCTGCTTTTCCTCACGCTTCGCTGTGCAGAGAAAATTTCAGCTATCATATCACATGTGACAGATGCACGGCCCAGAGAGCAAAACTGCTGTCCTATATTTATCATTGGCCCTAAGAAATAAAAATGAGGGATTTTTTTTTAATACTACAATTGTGAAATCTCACATTAACATTAAAGAGTTTGGGAAGTATCATAAAAAATCCACAAGATGGGGTGCCTGGGTGGTTTGGTCGGTGGGGGCGTCCGACTCGGTTTTGGCTCAGGTCATGAGATCAAGCCCTGCATTGGGCTCTGCACTCAGCAGGGAGTCTGCTTGAGAGTCTCTCTCTCCCTCTGCTCCTCCTCCAGCTTATGCATGTGCTCTCTCCAAAATAAATAAATAAATCTTTAAAAGAAACCCCACAAGATGGCTGGGTAACATCATCATCATCATCATCATAATTAACATCTCATTAATTAATTACTTTATTAAATTCTAGACACTATTTTAAGTACCTTACATTGATTACTTCATTTAATCCCCAGACTACTCTATGAGGTGGGAACCATTATTCTCCCATTTTACAGATTAGAAAACTGAGGCACAGTGAAATTTAGTAACTTGTACAAGGTCACACAACCTGCAAGTAATGAAGGCTAGTCTTGTATACAGGCATTTTGATTTCCAACCCTGTGTTCCTACAAGTATGCCAAAGACGGGACTTCCGGAGTGGCTAGCAAAGTTCTATTTCCTGACCTGAGTGGTGTTTGCTGTATATTTTATTCATGTGGTTTTCTGAATCAGTTTTAATCTATTAAAAATAAAAAGTAATAATACTAGTAGCTAAAATTTTGTCACTTGATGCTTTGGGCAAAAATGGATGTGTTTTGCAATCATAGGCACAAAATGATGGTTCTGCAATATTGTAGTATTTGTCTCATGGGGTGCCTGGCTGGCTCAGTTGGAAGAGCGTGGTGTGACTTTTGATCTTGGGGTCATTAGTTCGAGCCCCATGTTGGGTGTAGAAACTACTTAAAGAAATAAAACTTAAAAAAAAATTTGTCGGGCGCCTGGGTGGCTCAGTCATTGAGCGTCTGCCTTCGGCTCAGGTCATGATCCCAGAGTCCTGGGATCGAGCCCCGCGTCGGGCTCCCTGCTCGCCGGGAGCCTGCTTCTCCCTCTCCCACTCCCCCTGCTTGTGTTCCCTCTCTCACTGTCTCTCTCTGTCAAATAAATAAATAAAATTTAAAAAAAAATTGTCTCAGATGTTTAGGACCCTGGCACAGAAGGAAATGGAAACTGTATTTTTAATGTGTGGTAGGAGGTGCTGTTGTTCAACAGAGTCCATTGGGAAATGGGGAAATGGTATAAGGGAAGCATTTTTATTTTGGCATGCTGAATCACTCTATGCCTTGACTCAACACTCAATATTTTTCTCAACATTCATTTACTTCTCTCTTCACATATTTGTCTCCTAATTTCTCTTTCTCCTCTTTCTCTCATCCTTTTCTCTTCTTAGCCTCATATCCATATCCTTCTAGTTCCCTTCTCCTTGTCTCTTTCTCCTTTTATTATATAGAACTTGAGAACATTTCTTATTGGTTTTATTTATTGATATAATGATGTGTTGCTTAGTCTTCATTAAAAATTGTTGACTAGATGGTAGACAAACTTCAATTAATCCTCCTGAATTAAGTTTTCATTGACACGGGTACCCCTTGATTGACTTCTATTTTCCTAGCTTAATGGTTAATACAAAACTTTCGTACCTTAAGAAATTTTAGGACTGGAAAGATTACCATGTTATGGCCTAAGAGGAAAATGAAGTTTATGAGCATAAGTAGCCCAAAGTAATCTTACTCCTTATATACCTCTTGTTTTTTTTTCTTTTTTCTTTTTTTTTCTCTCCTATAGACACCCGGCAGAGAAATCATATGCCAGGACTGTTTCTTAGCCTGTGACCCAGTTAGGGATTAACCTTGCTATTGTAAAAGAGGTCTATGCCAAGGACATACATTCAGAGACTCCAGCACTGTATGTAAGGATGGGCCCGCAAAGGCTGGGTGTGGCCAGAAAGATCATGCCCTAAGTCCAGAATCTCTGGGCCTCATTCCCAGAACTAATTTGTGCACTAGGACATGGCTCAAAAAATCTGATTACTGGGCAGAAAAGTATATTTTTAAAAATCTCCTTCTCTCTGCTAAAGAGACACTTGCATTCTTTATTTAACAGCTGAATCTAGGGTGCTCCTCAGTGTAGCATGTATCATCTTCCCACTTGAATAAGTACTGGGCACTCCAGCCCTTCCCTCATCAACACAGTCCATACCAGAATCTCAGAACTCCATGGGGCCCTGCCTGCCCCTGGCACCTTGGAAATAAAGACCCATCACATGGGGCCTTTATAACAAACCCTTGTCCCCCAGCCCACTTCAAGTTCTAAGACTTCCTTGACTCTCTCTTTGGGAAGTCACAGCCTGATCAGGACCTCACACAGTTCCACTACATCTGCTGGGGAGCAGCATATACCTGTTGGGATGTTCTGTAAGCAGGCCGGGATCCCTCATCCTTGACCTCTTCCCCCGGGGCTGAGAACACTATTTCTTCCTCCTCCTCCTCACTGTCTTCAGAACAGGAATCAAAGGCGTCAGTATAATACTCTTCAGCCACAAGCGGGTCTTCTGGGATCTCTGAAATAAAGAATAAACAACAATCGGGTCCTACCAGTCGTTAAATTATAAGTCTAGGACCCCCCCCCATATTTTCCCAGAGATGTATATTATGTTTGCACTGACAAAGCTTTCATGGAGTGTAGAGCTGATTCTCAGCTTCCTGAAAGTATCTGGTTGACTTTAATAAATACTCAGAAAAATTAAACCAGTAGAGGAAAGGAGGGATGACTCTATTTGCAACCATATTTTGAAGGTGGAAGGATAAAACCATGAAACAAGAAGAAATGATCTCCTTTAAAGTCTTTACATTCAGAGGCTTGAATCCTTATTACAAATGACGGGATTTAGGAGCAAATGCCAGATGAGATGCCTTGGCTGTGGGACCCTATTACACACCCACATTAAACTTTTGCAGAGGCAGTTGGAATGGAACTCTGTCAGCACTCTTCCTGGTTGTTTCTTTTTTAAAGAAAATATGAGTGGTAAGACCAGGCAAGATGGATAGGATATATAGCAATGGCATTTGGGCAAGCTGAGGAAAACATTATGGTTCTTTCCCAACAGACTATGAAGGCTTTTGAGATGGAGTTCACTCTGGGACCCTGCTTACTCACCTCTATATGTGGCGTTTACGTTTTTTTAAGATTTTATTTATTTATTTGTGAGAAAGAGAGAGAGCATGCACAAGCAGGGGGAGCTGCAGACAGAGGGAGAAGCAGGCTCCCCACTGAGCAAGGAGCCTGATATGGGACTCGATCCCAGGACCCTGAGATCATGACCTGAGCTGAAGGCAGACCCTTAACCAACTGAGCCACCCAGGTGCCCCTATTTTTTTTAAAAGGAAAGACCACCCACTTAAGTTGATGCTAAGAAGTGGCTACCTAAGTCATTTGATGCAATGTTATTACTAACTAAAAATGTAATTGGTGCTTATAATAGTTTTCAGCCAAGAAAGGCCAAGAATGGATCACAAAAAAGCACAGCGATATCAACCCCAATTTACTAATGAAGGCCTAGAAACAGGGAAATACCATTGGGGAGAGGAGTGAATTACAGAGTGACACCCCACCACATTAAAACCATGGGCATAAGGGTAACCTAGCAGGGTAGGTAGCTATGAAGATTCTGTAATAGGATTCTTATGAAAGCTTTGCCTATAGGCAAACTTTATAAAATGTTCAATTTCCACATCTGTAAAAATGGACTTTTCGTTAGCTGAATCCAGAATCCTCCAGAAGTAAGATACTTAGCGGGCTACTTTAAAATCTTTGCTCCCTATGGTTTCCCATGAAACACAAGAGGCAGTGTCATGGCATCAAAATTAGCTCAAAAGACAAAAATAACATATACTCAAAACTGCCTTTGCCAGTTCCTTAGGAAGGAGCATATGGGCATTTCGGTAACTCCAGCACAGCCTGTTTTTCCCTTCAGATCACTGGTTTTCAGTTGAGCAGCAGATGAAATAGATTATTTGTATATAGGGGTCACATTTTGTAAAAATCTTTATTCAACTCACACTCAGAATGGCTCAAGGATCACAGCAAGAGAAGTTTATGAAAACTAACATCTACCGAGAAGATAATTCAAGTCTCTAGTGTTGTCCTCAAGTAGGGGCATCTGCTGGCTGAATGGAATGGTGGACAGGATCACGTGACTTCCTGCATCTCTTCCTCCCCCTCCCCCTGTGTCTCTCTCTTTCTTGTCCATTCTCTCCCCCTCTTCCCACTCCCTCCTATTTCCGCTTCCTTTCCCAAAGGCTCTCTGTCTCTTTGACAGTTATTCATTCATTTACTTATTCCCTATTTTCTCCTTCTTTCCCTCTATTCCTCTTCTCCTCCTCCTTTAGCCAGAATATTTGCTTTCAAATTTGACTGTGACACAATAAGAAATATCATTTCCATTTTGTTGTTCAGCACACAGAAATGTGCTTGTATTTGTGTATGAATATAAATATATTTATAGTTGAAATGAAAGTTTCATGCATCAAGATTTATCCATACTTAAATATGACACATTCTGGTCTTTCACATTCTATTCAGTTTTTTTTTACAATGCTAGTTGCAACTTGTTAAAGTGATTTTTCAACACACAATCTGAAAAACACCTGTTGAGAATGCTGGCTTTAGAATCCAAAAGACCGGGCGCCTGGGTGGCTCAGTTGGTTAAGCGACTGCCTTCGGCTCAGGTCATGATCCTGGAGTCCCGGGATCGAGTCCCGCATCGGGCTCCCTGCTCGGCAGGGAGTCTGCTTCTCCTTCTGACCCTCCCCGCCTCATGCTCTCTCTATCTCATTGTCTCTCTCAGATAAATAAATAAAATCTTAAAAAAAAAAAAAGAATCCAAAAGATCTGCATTTAAATCGAGGCTCTAATATCAGCTCTATAACAGGCATTATTTAAACTTCCTGCACTTCAGTTTTCTCATCTGTAAAATGGAGATGATCATAACCATCTCTTAGGATTGTTGTGAACATTAAATAGTATAATGGATGCAAAGCACTGTGTACATGGTAGGCATCAAATAGATGTCAGTTACTAACATGTAACACAAAACTCTCTATATGTTTTGCCCATAATGCACATCAGGAAGAAATATAAATATTAGACGATCACAATTAAACACCAAGTTTAATTTTATACACACACACAAAATAGAATCACTTCTCAAAATCCATAGCATACCCATTTCAAATGGGCACTAAGGCAGCGGGCCAAATCATACAGACAAACCGTTCTCTTGATAAATACTGAGCCCCACCTCCCATAACATGGCTCCTATGCACAGTCTTAGTCTCAGAGGAAAGACTCTCTCTCACCAGGGATCCCCTCCCCCGAAGGAGAGGAAGGAAAGGAATGGTGGGGGGGCGGGGGGAAGTGCCATCGTGGCACTTATGCCTCAGTCAGGAGACAGACTGGGATGAATCCACCTCCAGTATTTCTTAAACAAGCACCACTATCTTGGTGCAGCTCAAAAAAGAGTTCATTTTCAAAAGGAAAAGTCAAAAGAAATGTTAAGTCTGCTCAAACTGTTTGTCAAGCTATGTGTTTTTTGTACGTGGGCCCAATTGGAAGCCTTGTTAGGCTAAGGCTCATTTCTCCTGTCATTGAGGGAAAATGGTCTGTGATAAATAGCTTTAATTTCCTCGCACCCTGAAGTCAGCCTCATAACAGATGCGCTGGAGCGGCATTCCAGATCTCTACTAGGCTGGGTGGGCAGCGACAGTGTGTTTATGAAGGAATCCAATTATGGCTGCCTCGGCCTGAGTACAGTTGCTGCAGATCCACGACAGAGAAAAAGAGAAGAAATCACCCTGTTCCATGAAAAGGATGCTGTTTGCCAGACCCTTCAATTAAGACCTTAATAGGGGCGCTTGGGTGGCTCAGTCAGTTGAGCCAATTGAGCCACCTGGGTGGCTCAGTCAGTTGAGCCAGCGACTCTTGGTTTCAGCTCAGGTCATGATCTCAGGGTTGTGAGATCGAGCCCTGAGTTGGGCTCCGAGCTCAGCATGGAGTCTGCTTGAGATTCTCTCCCTCTCCTCTGCCCTCCCCCCTGCTAGTGCTCTCCCCCACTCAAATAAATAAATAAATAAAATCATTAAAAATAAAAAAGACCCTAATAAACCCCTTCCTCTAAGACTTCAGTGAGCATCAGGACCACTTGCATGGATTGTTATAACACAGATCACTAGGCCCCACCCAGTTGCTGATTCAGTAAGTCTGGATTGAGGCCTGAAAATGTGCATTTCAAACAGGTTGCCAGGGGATGCTGGTGCTGCTGGTCTGGGGCCACAACATCCAAACCACTGTTCTAGGATGTCACCAGTTCAAATAAAAGTACTATCATATATTATTACATAGATGTACTATAATAAAATACATAAGACTATAATATCTCTACATTTTCCAACCTTATATATTACAGACCCCAAAAATGAAGAAATAAACTTTACTTTAGAAGAGTGCAAACTGGGGGTGCCTGGGTGGCTCAGTCGTTAAGCATCTGCCTTCGGCTCAGGTCATGATCCCAGGGTCCTGGGATCGAGCCCCGCATCAGGCTCCCTGCTCCGCGGGAAGCCTGCTTCTCCCCCTCCCACTCCCCCCTGCTTGTGTTCCCTCTCTTGCTGTCTCTCTCTCTCTCTCGCTGTCAAATAAATAAATAAAATCTTTTAAAAAAAAAAGAGTGCAAACTGTTGTGCCATTAGTTTCTCAACTACTCACAATTTCTGTGAAGTTTTAGGGCACTATTCCCATTTTACTGACGGGGAAGAAGAAAGCTATGATGAGCAGCCCAAAGTTACAACACTTCATAGTTTGCAAAAGCACATTCATATCCATTATTCCATTTAATCATTGCAACAGTTATTCAAGTTAGACCAGGACAATGATTTTATCTCATTTTTCAGATCATGAAAATGAAATTCAGATAGCCTAAAAATCAACCGAAAGTCACATAGCTGTATGCAGGGTGGACACTAGATTAGAACACAAATAACCTGAATCCTATCTTTTTCCCATTGAATGGCACTATTTCGTGGTTAGCTAGGGATTTTCATGTTTGCTAGTAAATCCAGGTCATGGATAAAAGTCATGATTGTCTTCCCCCACCACTCTGAAAGATGTTGGACAGCAAGGGATAGACTTTTGACTTCTGAGATGGGAAAACTAAAGCTTAGTCATCCTGGTGAACTGTCTGAAAGGAGCTGGGAATAGTGAATGCCAGGGGCCCTCCCTTAGACTTAGCCCAACTGTCACTCCCCTTGACCTCAGATGTGCTCCAACTACAGTGTACATCGGGATCCCACTGGAGGCCTGTTCAAACAGATTCCTGGCCCCATGCCCAGTGGTTCAGATGAGTGGTGGGGGGGGGGGGCAGCGGGGTGGCGAGAGTCTATATGATGCTGCTGCCAGTCTGGCAACACACTTTGAGAACTACCGCTCGACCTAGGACCTTCAAGGAGAAAGTGACCTACAAGCACAACTGTTTAATGAGCCACTCCCCCATACTTCGCCTATTATTGTATCAGCTCTTCAAACTTCTAAAATGATCAGAAAAATGCACTGAAGAATTTTTTTAAAAGAGGCAATAAAACCAGATTTTTGCCTAAAGTCAAAACCAAGTCTCCTTTAAAGGAGCTTAGTTATGTAGCAGGAATACCTCAGCCTGTGCACCTGCCACCATTCTGAATGATTCTAACCATTCCGTATGCCTTGAACAGATGCCTGCCGTGAGCTCAGCACAGTGGTTTTCAAAGGGTGGTCCCAGAAGAACAGTAAGAACATCACCTGGGATCTTATAGAAAAGCAAATTCTCGGGCGCCTGGGTGGCTCAGTTGGTTAAGCGACTGCCTTCGGCTCAGGTCATGATCCTGGAGTCCCTGGATCGAGTCCCGCATCGGGCTCCCTGCTCGGCAGGGAGTCTGCTTCTCCCTCTGGCCCTCCTCCCTCTCATGCTCTCTGTCTCTCATTCTTTCTGTCTCAAATAAATAAATAAATAAAATCTTTAAAAAAAAAAAAAGAAAAGAAAAAAGAAAAGCAAATTCTCAGGCCTCTCAGACTTACTGAATCAGAAACTGAGGTGAGGGTCCAGCAATCTGCATTTTAGCAAGCCCTCCAGGGGGATCCTGATGCACGCCTAAGTTTAAGAACCACAGATTTAGCACAATGCCTGGCCCTTACTGTCTGCTCAAAGCCTATCCTGTTCCTGTGGTTTCTCCAACCCATGGATCAAAGCAGACACGCCAAACTTCTTGTCGAATAAATGAATGCTTACGTGTCTAAAAGATAAGACTTTCAAACTACCACATAGTATTTCATGTAAAGAATTTCCTAACCTTTATTTTGGGGAGGGCCGGGTGAAGGGGGGAGGGAATATAAAGATTTTTTTCCCTAAGACCCCTCTTTCTCTCCTCTCTCACAGACTTTGAACTTATATCTCGGGTGGAATCATAACTTGGAACAGTAAAAAATGTCTTCTTCATACTAACATCTCCAGCTGTCTCTGAGTCCAGAGTCTGCAGCGTGTGATGGCATGCACTGGTAGACTGTGGTTTTCTCCAGGTGCCCAGACTCTGCTCCAGCTGCAAGCCTCTCTTTGCACATCTAATAATAGTGTCAGAACTGATTGGTGACCAAGTGACTTGTGATTTGGGAAATCCAACAGAGGCACTCACACTTTTCTGCCCCTTCTCCTGTGAAGTCAGCAATATCCACAGGACACTTTTTAAAGTGGTTCTCACTGTGCCCACCATCTGGGGGAAAGCGTCTCCTCATAAAGAGAGGATGCTCTCTATTTCAGCTGTGGCGGGGCCGGCTGGGGCTGAGTAGGGGACCTCGTGGCAGGCAACTGCCCAGAGATGCCCTTCTTTATTTTTCCTTTCTTTTCTAGTTTTCTGAAGTGGGCAATGGCTTTATTATGAGCCAGAAAATATTGAACAAAAGCTATAGTAAGAACAAACTGATCTATTGTTAGATCTTGATGTGGCCTCTAAAGACCATGTTCTCCCATTATAAATTGAGAGCAGTGGTGCTCAGAATGACACTAGTTATTACACTGACAAGGCAGTTCTCAGAATTTCTTATTTTCCTAAAAATGGCACTTGTGGGTGTGAAAAAGATTGCCTTAATCCATTTTTTAATGAAAACATTTTAAATAAAGACATCATCTCATATGTAGAAGAAACCTATGATTAATATGCTACACCATTCCCCAAACTACTGTGTGAGAGAATGTCTGGAGAAGGCCCTCAGATACAGACACTGTCAATGCTGAGCTGCCTCAGTTTCCCCAGGGAGTGCTGTCTTGTGTAAGGTGGGGACAACTTGGTTATCCCAAGAAACTGAAGCCCAAGTTAACTGGTGATGTCTGCTGCTTCTGAGGAAGGCTGCCTCCCACCAGGAGTGGGGATAAGGAGTAGAGATTAAGGAGATAAACTGTAGGGTCAGACTGAGGTTCAAATCTGGCCTCTCTTGTGTATGGGCTGTGTGACCCTGGGCAGCCTCTGTCACTTCTCTGGTCTGTTTTCTAATTTGTAAGTGGGTGGAGTGAATACTACGGATGTGCCACCCAAGGCTCCTTACCAGACACATTTGGGCACACTCATGCTCCAGCTGCCGTGAGTGTTGGCTGCTCGGGCCGCCACAACAAAATGCCACAGACTGGGAGGCTTAAACAACAAATACGCATTTTCTCATAGTTCTGGAAGCTAGAAGTCCGCGATCAAGGTGTCAGCAGGTCTGGTTTCCCCACTGGTGCTCCTGGTGTTTGTCAGTATCGTAATCTCCTCTTCTTGCAGAGCTACCAGTGAGATAGGATTGGGGCCCATCCTAACAGCCTCATTTTACATTAGTCACCTCCTTAAAGGTCCTATCTCCAAATATAGTCACATCATGAGGTACTGGGGGTTAGGGTTCAATATACGAATTTTAGGGGAACACAATGGCTAACAGGGCACAAATGTTCCCTTCTCCAGACAATCGTTCTCAGATCAAAGAATTTCCTTATCAAAGAGGTTATGTGTTCCCTCCATGGTGGAGTGCAGTCCTGGCCAATGACTGAATGACTGAAGGTGGAGCCAGCCCCCTGGTATCACTCCTGCTCCAAAGTAGGATCAGGCTCCTTCTGCTGCTGCCCTGTCTAGACATACCCACCACCCCCAACCCAAGAGCTCTCTCTCAATAAAACACGTGCACCAGAATAACCGTCTCAGGCTCTGCATCTAAGGAGCCCAACCGAAGACTTGGGGATATTATAATAATAATACGTTAACTCATGGCTAAACATACAATTTTACAAAAGATAAGTGATGCTATGCAATTATGTAAACACCTCTTAAAGGAAAACAGATGCCAGCAAGGTCATATTTTTTTATATTATATATTTAATCCTCAAGACTTTCTAGAAAACAATAGAGCCCACACCTATGGACACTGCTCAAGTGAGTCATTTGTCAGATATCAATTATATCTCAGACTGCTCAATTTTTTATCTCCTGAGGTCTAATCTACTCACCCTGCTCTGAGTTTTCTTAAAACGCTCTATCTAGCATAGTGTCCAGAACATAGTAAGTGCTTAGTAAATGACCATTAGTATTCCCTTAGCAGGTAGAAATGTTAGTTTTCTTCATAGCTCTCATACCACATGTAAGTACCATTCATTCCAATTTTAGCACCATGCTCCTGCAGCAAGCACCCAATTTTAAGTATTTAGAAAAATGCCTGACGAGAGTGCAGGGGAAGAAAATATGATCCTTTCTGCCAGAGACAAAAGGAGGGCTTTGGCTTTACTCCAGAAAAGAGGTAGGGCAGGGGAGTGGGAGGGGTCAGAGCCGAGAGACAGAGGCTGAGGGAGCCTGCACAGCAATCATGAAGGGAGCTCGGGACAAGCTTCGGTTGACCCAAGCTTCCCGCATCTTGGGACAGAGTGTCCAAACCGATGTCTGGGTTGCATCATTATTGGTGTGTAAAAGAAGCATTTATACATAAAGGGCCAACAGCAGAGCTAGAGTGAACTCCTCAGGCAGAGGCAACCTGTCTTTCAGGGAGACAGCTGGATTCCGCCAAGTAGATAACTATCATTGTGGAGACCCCAGGCTTCCATTCTCCCGGAAGCTAATAAAGGTACTCAGTCTGTCACCCTTGTTAGGGAAGGGTACTCAGTCTGTCACACCTTGTTAGAAGAAAAGGACTGACTCAGAAATTTTGCTGTTTTGGAAAAGGCATTGTGTCAATTTCTAAGCTTCAACATACATTGGGTTTTATTTTTCCTTTTCAATTTTTAAAAGGCATCTCTCCCCCCTACTGTGAACCATGAAAGGGTTTTTCATGGTTATGCAGTGAGTCATCAGCTGGGCCTCATTCTCAGGGTGCCCTAGTTCCCATCAGCAGCTATTAAGATTGCTCGTGGGAGCTCAGAAGTCATGGAGGGGGAAGGGTCCACTCGGAGGGCAGTGATCATTATTTTCCATGGTGAATCATCCCCTTTTATGGCTACTGTGGGCCTCTGTTGGAGGTTCTAGAGAGGCTGTTACTCGACATTCCAAATGCCGCTGCATCTCTATTTCATTACAAAGAGCCCGCTTCTGGGCCTGTGGGGAGCAAGTGTAATTTTCAATCACCATAACATTTAGCGGGGCTGGAGGCTTAGAGCTGCATATTTGCTAGGGAACATTTTGAACCAATGCTCAGTCCAGGAAAGAATATGGACAGCCCTCAGTGAAATGAACACACTAATACTCCAAGGCAGAAATGAACACTCCAGATATCTCAGCTCTTGCAATCGCCTCCAATCTTACAGAGGCTGCCACAAATCTTGCCTAAAGCACTTACTACCATGTCACTCTTCCCCCAGCAGTGTCTCCCCCACTGCCAATGAAATGGAATATGAAATCTTCAGCTTGGCAGCCATGGCCTTCTGCCACCTGGTTGCAACTCTTTCCCAGACCTGCCTCCTCTTATCAATGAATCTGGTAGCTCTCAGTTAAAGGTACGCACCTAAAGGGATTCTGACTGGGTGGCCCGGGGCTGGATCCGGGCAGTTTTATTTTTCTGATGCTTTCCAGATGGTTCTCATATGTACCTTTAGATCAGGGCCTTGGCTTTTGTAAGCTGGACTCTACATTTTCCCCTAAGCTCACTCTTATTTTCTGACTTCATTCTTTGAAAGAGCTCTCCTTCTAGAATTGCCTTGTCCAATATGGTAGCCACCAGGCACATGTGGTTATTTAAATCAAAATTAATTACAGTGACATGAAATGACAAATTCAGTTCCTCAGTCACGCTGGCCACATCTCAAGCACTTGAAAGCCATCTGTGACAAGATTACAGAACATTTCCATCATCGCTGAAAGTTCTACCAGACAGTGTGCTTTCTAGAGTGTCCTCCTTTCTATGTCTAGCTCTGCTGGACTGCACTCTCCTGTGCAGATTTGGCTAGATTTCTTCGAAGCCCTGGGATGTGAGTCACTTCCCTGCTCTGACCCTCTGCTCCTCCCCTGGCTAGCGCACCACCAGTCCCCATCCCTGCAAAGAAGGCAGAACCGCAGGCCAGAAGGTTTTCCAATACGCATAGCCCTGGACTTAGCAGGGGGAGGCAGTGACTTGATCTCACCCTAGCCCTAGGCCTACTCTGCATGTCCCCAGAGCCACTTTGAAGGACCTATCAAATCAAACCTTCTCATCTATAAGATGCCTTTTCCACCTTCTTTTACACAGTGCCTACAAGTAAAGCTGGGTTTTTTTCTTCTTTAAGTTTTTATTTAAATTACAGTTAGTTAACATAACAGTGTAGTATTAGTTTCAGGTGTAGGACATAGTGATTCAACACTTCCATACCTCACCCAGTGAGGACAAGTAGAACTTTAATAGATATTCATCTCCCACCCTTCATCCCAGAGAAAGGCAGCTCATAGACCTCCTAAATCCCCATAGTAGACAACGTCTTTCATTGCAGAGCAGAGATCAAGTCCACTTTATTAATCATATCACTAACTGTAAGCGGAACTAAATCTCAATTACAAACAATACATTTATAGTCTGGGGGGGGTGGCAGTTGCTTGGTTTTCTACCTTTTTGATGCTTTCTTCTCTCACGCAGTAAGCTATAGGTTAGTACTAGCACTGTGACCTATTCTAAAATAAAGCCTCAAAACTAAGCTAAAATTAGCTACGTTTGATTAGCTTAGCCTGCAGCATCACACATGAGGCTCTCAAAAAATTTCCTTAGCCAAAATGCATATTCATGACCCTTTCTGTAAGGAGGGCTAAATTAAGTACAGTACAGTGCCTTTTTTTATATATAGGACAGCAGGTTCTGCTGTAAGTTTTTCTTCAAGTGACATCTATTTGATCAAGCGCACCAAAGGCTCCCCCCTACACACACACACACACACACACACACACACACACACACACACGACAGAAATAAGCTCCATGATCCATTTGGAAATAGGTCTCCCTCAAGCTCTGAAATCTTTTATCTACATGTCAAGGTGATTCTCCCTTAGGCAGAACTTCTAACATTTTTCTGAACTTGTTTTTCTGGTTTGGAGAGCAAAAGTCAAAATAAGTAGGTAAAGTTTGTCTTTTCTCCACCAGATTCAGAGAAATGAATATGGGCTGGGGAATCCACTTTCTCACAGGGAAATACAGGGAGACGGAACAGAGAGACCCTGAAGGAGCTGGGGCTATATGGCTGGATGCAGTGTTTGGTGCCAAGAGACATCGAGGGCTGTGACTTTAGGCAACAGGCTTGAGCTCCCTGGGCCTTAAGTGTCTCATCTATAAACAGGGGACAGTAATAACTCAGCACCCTAAAAGCTGGAGCCTGAGCTAGGTGGTTTCAGGTCGTTTTCCTGCTCTAAGGCTTGCAAATATACAACATGGAGTAATGGACTAGATCAGTGTGCATATGAATCATCTGGAGAATCTGATGAAATATGAACTCTGACTAGCAGGTCTGAAGTGAGGCCTGAGAGTCTGCATTTCTGACATGCTTGGGTTGATGGAGATGCTGCTGGTCCAGAACCACACTCTGAGGAGCAAGAGATTCGACCACTGCTTTCTACTCCTGGCCACCAAGTATTTGTCAAGAAGTGGGATCACAATGAAGATTTTCAGGAAGCTGAAGAATTTGAAGTGCTATCAAAAGGAAGCCTCTGCCTTCTTCTTATTTTTGTTCAGCTGTATTTCCTCATTAACAGAGGCTCGGTTGCATGGAATGCATTTAGCAATTTGTTTGTTGGCAGAAACAACACCTTGTGAGCCAAATAGGATTTCCTCTCTGATGAAATCCTGAAGTTATAATTTCTCTTCTCCACCTCTATTCTCCTGGAAAATGTTTGCTTCTCATTGGCAGCACCCGACAGTTAAGTGGCCAGCTGGAGGCAGCCAGGAAACTGCCAGAAGATGCTTGCTGGTGCTGATGTGCTTAGCTCACCAGTGTGAACAGGCAAACTGAATATGGCAAGATGGGTTGATGATCACAAAAACACGAGGGAACTCTCCTGCCTGCTACTGTGGGCATGGCATTCATTTAAATGTTTTAATTAAAGGAAGTGAACCTTATATGCATCTTAAGCCCATTTTTGTGGTCCAACTCAGGAAGAGTTTCTATTTTGCAATGTTGCATTTCCTGGGTGACCTGCCCTTCCTTGACCTGGCTACTTCCTGTGGAATGAGATATAGTCTTAGAGAGCAAAGTAAGCCCACGTTTAAAAGGAACTGTTTTGGGGCCCTGGGTGGCTCACTCAGTTAAGCCTTTGGCTCAGGTCATGATCCCAGGGTCCTGGGATGGAGCCCCACATTGCGCTCCTTGCTCAGTGGGGAACCTGCTTCTCCCCCTGCTTGCCACTCTCCCTGCTTGTGCTCTCTCTCTCTGTCAAGCAAGTAAAAAAAAACTTAAAAAAAAAAAAAAAAAGGAAATGTTTCATGGTCTATAAAGTCTAGACAAGCTTCCATTTACATATCCTCAAAATAGTAAGTAATAATGATTATTTACCTTTGTATGACCTTTCACGATTAAAGTTCTTTCAAATATTTTTCTCACTTAAGCTTCGCTCACAGCACGGTACGAGGTGAGTGGGTGGTGTCAGCCCCCCATGTTGCAGACAAGGAACACAAAATTTGGAGCTACTTTACATTTTTAAGTTAATTTGAAAGTGGCAGACCCCAAACCATGTCTTCTGATTCTAAATCTGGGGCTCATTTGTATTAAATCATGCTGACTACATAATTCTGTTTGGCTCTTCTTTTAAAGGTAGGCACTCAATTTGGTCACATACTCACAAAGGCAACAATATTTGAAAAAGGTGACTTTTTAAATTCATGGCAGCCTCTACGTCTTCTCCATATGCCAGTTCTTTCTCTTCCTCTTTTCAACCACTCTCTCTACCACATGCATACCACTAAATACCACAGAGCACTTTCAAATAATGTCTAGAACCCTGAGCAGAGGTTAAAATGTCATTTTTTCATGGGAATTCATTAGGAAGAGGTGTTCGACAAAAATTACCGCACTAGTTATCTATTGCTGCATAATAAAGTAGCCCCAGACTATGGCTTAAAACAGTAATAAACATTTACTATCTCACACATTTTCTGTGAGTCAGGAATCCAGGAGCAGCTCAGGCAGGAGGTTCTGGTTCAGGGCCCATCATGAGGTTTTGGCCAAGAAGTCATCTGGGACTATAGGCATCTGAAAGCTTGATAGGGGACTGGAAGATCCAATTCTAAGCTCACTCATGTGGCTCTTGGCAGGAAACCTCAGCTCCTTGAACATAGCCTTGAACATAGGGGAGCTTGAACGTCCTCACAACAGGTAGCTGGTTTCCCTCAGAGGGAATGATCCAAAAGAGCAAGGCAGAAGCCACTATATCTTTTGTTACCTAGCCTTGGAAGACACAATTTTCAATTTCCACGCTATCCAACTGGTGACCCAGATCAGTCCTATTCAGTGTGGGAGAGAGGACCATGCAGGGGCATAAATACCAGGAGGCAAGAATCATTGTGCGGCATATTGGAGGATGGCCACAAAAAAATGACCTAGAAGTTTAACTTTTATTTCATTTTTTTGAGGAAAATATTTATTTTATCATCATGTATAAATAGTTGGGTTGTTATATTGAGGTTACATAATGAATCATGACAGACTTTACACTAGAACTCTCTCTCAATATCCAAGTTGGTGATACTTCAACATTTAAAGGACTGTAAAGAGAAAAACAAACATGTAACAAGATTTAGTTCATAATTAGGATACATATGGATTTGAACAGTCAGATCCTAATGAAATTTCATTGTTCCCCAAGTGGTCAAATCATATTTAGGGGATGTAAGTATGTAATTACTTTTAGCATCACATCATATTGCTAGTGTTCTAAGTGTTCACAAAACTCATGGGGAAAAAAATACCACAAAACTAAGATGCACCACAACCTACATTAAGGTGAGCATGAACTGATTAAACAGAGAAATGTCCAGAATGTGGGACTCTGATCGGGGGCATTTAATGGGATCAATGCTAGAGTTCTCTGAAGAAACAGAACCAATAGGATATGAGAGAGAAAGAGACAGAGACAAAGACAAATTATTCTAAGTAATTGGCTCTCACAGTTACAGTGGGAAGCTAGCAAGTCTAAAATCTGTAGATCAGGAGAGCAGGCTGGAGGCCTAGGGAAGAGTTAATGTTGCAATCTTGAGTCCAAAGGCAATCTGGAGGCAGAATTCCTTCTTCCTCAGGGGGAGCCTCAGTTTTCTCTCCTAAGATCTTCAATTGATTGGAGGAGGCCCACCCAAATTATGACGAGTAGTCTGTTTTACTCAAAGCCTACTGATTTAAATGTACATCTAAAAAAATACCTTCACACAACATCCAGACTGGTGTTGGAGCAAACATCTGTGTACCACAGCCTAGCCAAGTTAATAGATATGATATTAAGCATCATAAGATCTAACAGGAGTATTTCTTCCCAACTTGGATTCTGACGGAGAAGATGAATGAAACTGGCAAAGAGAACTCAGATCTCCCACTCAGTTTGCAAAAGTCCCAAACAGGAGAATCCAGGACATTTCCAGAACTGAGCACCATCTCAATATTTAAATGTTGACTTGGGGACCAGTTACTTAACAAATAGAAACCAGAATCTACTGTCAGAATCTATTGTCTTCCTAGAAAAGCTCTTGGTCTCTAAGTATTCATGGTAAACTGTTACAGATCTCTGGTAGAGTTCTCTTTACAGTCATTTTCAGAAAATCCTTTCATCTTCATTTTGTTTGGAGTTTTCAAACCTCTCTGGTGAGCCTGACTGGCTATTTGGGTCAAAACACTGAGGCCCACCATGAATGACACCAGGGAAACAGTCCACCCTGTGGAGTGGGATCTGTGTAAGACTTCCTTCTGGAAGGTATGGGTACCCAGTGTTGTACCATGATCATAGAGTAAGTATCTGCACAAAAGGCTCAGGGGCTTATTAAAATCATTTTCCTTATCAATTACTGATGTAGTGATTCAAATGGGGGTCCTGTGACAGAGACAGCAGACCAATAAAACCATCAAAATGAATTTTTAAAAAAGCTTAATTCAGGAAAAACTGATGAAAAAAAACTCCACTAGATTTCTTTTTATTTATTTTTTATTTATTTATTTTTTATTTATTTATTTTTAAGTAGGCTCCAACATGGGGCTTGAACTCACAACCGTGAGATTGAGATCTGAGCCAGATCAAGAATCGGATTGTAAATCAACTGAGCCACCCAAGTGCCCCCCACTGGATCTCTTATAATAGCTCTGAACTACTTCTAACTTTTTAAAAAACTAGGTGTCTTAGGTTGGATTCCCCAAAAGTAGATTCTGAGATGAGGACTTTCATCAAAATTATTTGTTAGGAAGGGTTCCCGAGAAACACTGGTAGAGGGTGAGGAAGTGGGACAGATGGGGCAGGAGGCCACGCAAGGGGCCAGTATCAAGCAGAGTCCCACAAGGGGTAACCTTGGCTCAATCCCACAGAGCTCTAGGGCCAGTTGGTGGAGGCCCTGGAACACTTATACGCCTGCACACATTAGTCACTTTTAAAAGGCTGCCTTGGTGAACTTTGGGGGTGGGGCACAGAGGTGAGGGGTAAATTCCCAGGCACTTCTGGCTCTCTTTGAGTACTGGAAAAGCAGCCTCTGGGAGTCTAAGAGCAGCCTCCCACAGCCCCCCACCAAAAGAGACACAGGTGGGAGGTGAGCACAAGAAAATGGTAAAGGGATGGAAGGGGGTATAGACAGAACACTGATAGCAGCTGCTATATGGGGGAAACTTTTCTCTGACACTTGCTTCCTATTCAGAGTTCTGTAGTTCTACTTACTGTGGTTCCTCCAATCAGACCCCTCCTCTAAAAACAGGTAATGGAATCCCAGGTGCTTACCCGTTCTCTCTATCCGAAAGTGCCTGAAGTACTTAACCTGACCCACATCTCCAAACACTTCGTGGCTCTCAACATTTTGGATCCAACACTTTCACTTCTTAGTTAACAATTCTAACTCCTATAAAGCTGATAACATTCCCAAGAAATCAGCACCCACAAAGGAGAAGAAAAAATCTTGAAATCACAAGTTTGAGTGCCCTCTCCCCGTTAATATCCAGCTCCTTCCCTCAGAACATGAATGTTTTTATGCTCTGTGATTGTCCTCATCCAACACACAATGAAAAAGCCCAAGGCATGCCTACTGATTTGCATCAAATTCTTTTCACAAACAGCAATAATGCTAAGTCATCCCACTAGAAAATTAATTTTGCCCTATTTAATAACTAAGAAGAAATGGATGTGCTGTATATTTGCATGGTAACAGTATTAAAAGTGTTTGTTTCAGTGAAGCCAAAGCCAAGTTTCAATAAAGGAAAGGAGAACATCCAGCAAGCAAATTTTATTTCAAATGTACATTTCTCAGTACCATTAGTGTATCTACCAATGTTCTCAGAACCCAAGGACAATAGGCAGAAAATGACTCAGACCAAGGGTCTGCAAACTAGGGCCTGTGGGGCCAAGTCTGGGCTGCCTGCTTTGGCCAATAAAGCTTTTGGAACACAGTCATAGCCCATACCATCTATGGCTGTTTGTTTTCTGTAATGGCAAGTTTGAGTAGCTGTGACAGAGCTGGTATGGTCTGCAAAGCCTAAAATGTTTACTATCGAACATTTAAGAAAGTTTATCCACCTCTGCTGTAGACGATAAGCAGTTACTGGTCACTCCAGATAAATATCACTCACAAACTGGAGCTAGGAGGAGCCCACCAAGAGTCATCTCACTAGAACTAAAGACACTCCTTCTCTCTCTGGAAATTCCAAAGGATTTAGGAACTCTGCCTCATGAATCAGGGTCAAAAACCCCAAAGAGTAGAACAAAAGATGCTCGTAGTACTCTTATCAGTTAGGAAACCACAAGGATTTTAGGAGCTCTGTGCCACAAACTGGAGGCAGAGAACAATAGATATTTTTTTCTGTTAATTTCACAGGATCTAATTTACATCTGTGGCTGAGGGAAGGACTTTCTGAGGACAGGACATTTATCTTGAGGCCTGAAGAATGAATAGGCATAGGCCAGGTACACAGTGAGATAAAATGATGTGGCCTCCAGAAGAAACAGCATTTGCAAAGCATCTGAGGTGGGCAAAATGTGGGCACACAAGGAAATGAAGCCAGTGTAGCTGGACCATCAGGAGTAGAGTGGCCAACCATTCCAGTTTTCAGTGCTAAAACTGAAGACGTCCCAGGCAACCTAGGATGGCCGGTCACCCTAACAGGAGTGAGACGGAGCATAACACTGGGTGAGGTTGGTGAAGACGGGAGCGGGTAAGCAGGGGCCATGTGGGGCCATGTGAAAGATTTTCTATTTTGTATGCAAAACACAATAGAAAGCCACTGGAGGACTTTAAGCAAGCAATGACAAATTCTGATTTACATTCTTAAAAGACCATTTTGGCAGCCATATAGAGAATGAACTTGTTGGAGGCCAGACACTAGCCAGAGGCAGGTATAACACTTCAGGTGAGGTGATGGATGGTTGCTTAGCCTTGGGCAGCTAGGATGTTCCATGAGTGGCCTGGGAATGGATTCTCAGAACCCACTTTATAGATGACAATTTGGGACTTGCAAAAGTTAGAGGACTTGCCTAATGTCATACAGCCAGTGTGGGAAGTCTGGACTCAGTCTCTAATCTTATTCTACATCTCTTGATTTCTCACTATACTATGCAGGTTTCTTGCTTTGTATTCATCATGTAAAAAACAAAGTTAAGAAGATACATCGAATTGCATGATGAAAATTTCTAAGAGAAATAAAAAGGGAAAATAGATTTTGTATTTTATAAATGGTTGTGGTTTCTCCTATTCAATCAATTGTAAAACTCAATTTAAAACACAGGCAAGGGCGCCTGGGTGGCTCAGTTGGTTGGGCGACTGCCTTCGGCTCAGGTCATGATCCTGGAGTCCCTGGATCGAGTCCCGCATCGGGCTCCCTGCTTGGCGGGGAGTCTGCTTCTCCCTCTGGCCCTCCTCCCTCTCATGCTCTCTGTCTCTCGTTCTCTCTCTCTCAAATAAATAAATAAAATCTTTAAATAAAATAAAATAAAACACAGGCAAAATTCATAGTTAAAATGGTGTGATAATTATTAACAAAATATTTAACAAGATGGTGTGATAATTATTATTTTTTTTTAAAGATTTTATTTATTTATTTGAGAGAGAGCACATGAGAGGGGGGAGGGTCAGAGGGAGAAGCAGACTCCCTGCCGAGCAGGGAGCCCGATGTGGGACTCCATCCAGGGACTCCAGGATCATGACCTGAGCCAAAGGCAGTCGCTTAACCAACTGAGCCACCCAGGCGCCCTGGTGTGATAATTATTAACAAAATATTTAACAGGAAAGGACAAATTTATAAAAATGCAACAAAGCAAAGAGCATAAGGATTGTGTTGCTTCCCTCAATCAAATGAAAATGATTATTTTAAACAACAGGAAGGAAGAAAATTATTAATGTTAAAGTGAGAAAATGTTACGCATTTCTAACTTTAGGATCTGAATTAATAGGATTTTATTGAAGAGTCCCCAGAAAACTTAATAGGATCCAATAAATCTTGACAATGGGAGAGGTATATGTAAAGATATATAAATTTGGGCCCATCTGTGCTTTTGCTGTGTATTCTACTCAAAATTAGAAAAGTAGAATTGTGTTTATTCCATTAGTACATTACACGCCTTTGTCAAATGCACCTAATTTTTCATAGGCCATTCAACTAAAAATAATTTCATATCTTCCCAAGAGAAGATTAAACAAAATAGGAATATGTTAATGTAAGACTGTAACTAGAGAGACAAAAATAGAGATAGCTGTATGTGTAATTTATCAGGGTTGACCTAGAACAATCTACGTGAAGGTATGCTCTGAAATCCCATGCCTGCAGGGAAAGCGCACATTTTACCGTCACCATACCTCCCAGTGTCTGGAGGTTTTATTTCTGTGACAATAACAACTGAAAATCAACCTGCTCTAAAGCATTGATTGCATTTGCTGAGGCTACAGCTCTCCAAGGACTATTTTTCTGAAAAGTGAAAGAGTAATACAAAATAATTTATCAGACAATTTGCATCTTATTTGGGAGTCCTCAGTGGTTAAAACTGCTACGCCTAGCAAATGCTGGAGCCAAACGTTTGGGTGATTGATTCAGAAACTCCCAAGCTCTTTGGGGGTAAATCCATAAGTAAATGAATACACTTCACCACACAATTATCCCCACAGGAGGCCCCTCAAACGATTTCAAGATCTTGCATCCACCTACTTAGCACATAAAATGATGTCCATTAAAGCATAAAAGTGTATCATCTCAGCGAGACTGCGGCTTTTATGGCTGTTACAATAACACTGGCAACATCATTTCTGCTTATTAATGATTTCACACCCATGAAATCCAAATAGAGTAGGTTTTCTACCTTAGAGCACCATATTCATGAAAGGAGATCCTGCTGCTTCATTATCCTTTATGCCAGTTTATTAAAAATTGTTTAACAGGGCAGTACAAATGGAGAAATTATTCATGATATCCAGGAATACTTAATGCTGGCTTCCAGTGTCTCACTTCATGCCTAGAAGAACAGTTCTCAAAGAGTGGTTCAGGGGCCAGGACCCCCAAGACCTTTTCAGGGGAATCCAAAATCTAAATTACCTTCATAACAGTACCAAGATCTTATCTGCCTTTTTCACTTTCATCCTCTCATGAGTGCATGGTGGAGTTTTCCAGACACTATATAACATGTAATGTCATGATAAATCTAAATGCAAAGCAGATATGAGAATCCAGCTGCCTTCTATTAAGCCAGTTACTTTTTAAAAACTGTAGAAATGTAAACAAATGCCACTCTTCTCAATAATTTTTTTTAATTTTGGAAAACATAACCAATTTTCATAATATGCAACAATATGGATGAACCTCGAGGACACTTTGCAAGTGAAATAAACCAGTCACAGAAAGACAGACACTGCATGATTTCACTCATATAAGGTGTCTAAAATACTCAAATTCATAGAATCAAAGAGTGGAATGATGGCTGCCAAGGGCTGGAGGAAGGGAGAAATAGGGAGTTATTAATCAATGAGCATAAAGATTTAGCTAAGCAAGGTAAGTTCTAGACATCTGCTGCATAACAGTGCACCTACAATCAACAATACTATAGTACACTGAAACATCTAAAAGGGCAGATTTCATGTTAATTGTTCTTACAACAATGAAGTAAAATTTAAAAAAATTAAAATTAAAGACTAGCTGTCCTGTCAGGGTGCCCCCTACGAGGAGTGCCCCATGACCCGCTGGTTTACATCTACTTCAGCTTCAGCTATTCTGCCAAGGTGCCCTCTATGCATAGAGCCCCAGGACCCCCTGCACCCACCTCAGCTTTACCTGTCCTGCCAGGGTGCCTTCAGTACTTAGAACCCTGGGTCCCCCTGACCTGCACCTACCTCAGCTTTAGCTATCCTGCCAGTGTACCCTCTGTGCATAGAACCCTGGGACCCCCCCCCCAACCTACACCCACTTCAACTTTAGCTATCCTGCCAGGGCACCCACTGCATGGAGAATCCCGAGACCCCCCAGCCCACACCAGCCAGTTCTAGCTAGCCAGTGAAAGTCACCAAATACACATAGGGGACAACCATATACAAGACCATTTCTTCAGTTGTTCCACCTAATCCAGAGAAACAAATAGAAAGTCAACCAAAATGGGAGACAAAGGAATATGCTCCAAAACAGAGGTCAAGACAAAACCTCAGAAAAAGAACTAAATGAAACAGAGATAAGCAATATGCCTGATAAAAAATTTAAAGTAATAATCATAAAGATACTCACCAGGCTGGAGAAAAGAATGGAAGAACTCAGTGGGACCTTCAATAAGGAGAGAGAAAATATAAAAAAGAACCAATCAGAGCTGAAAAATACAATAACTGAAATAAAAAACACACTAGAGGGAATCAACCAGTAGATTAGCAAATGCAGAAGAACATATCAACGATCTGGAAAACAGGGTGATGGAAAGCAGCCAAGCTGAAAGCAAAAAGAGAAAAGAATTTAAAAATGAGGATAGGTTAAGGGATCTCTTGGACAATATCAAGCAAACAAACATTCCATTATAGGTGTCCCAGAAGAAGACAGAGTGAAAGGAACAGAAAACTTACTTAAAGAAACAATAGCTGAAAACTTCCCTAACTTAGGAAAGGAAATAGACATCCAGGCTCAAGAAACACAGAGAGTTCCAAATAAGATGAACCCAAGAAAGTCCACACCACGACACATAATAATTGAAATGTCAAAGATTAAAGATAGATTTTAAAAGCAGAAAGAAACAAAAGTTTCATCAAAGAAAACCCTATTAGGCTATCAGCTGATTTTTCAGCAGAAACTTTGCAGGCCAGCAGAGAGTAGCATGATATATTCAAAGTGCTGAAAGGCAAACACCCATGACCAAGAATACTCTACCTGGCTAGACTATCATTCAGATTTGAAGGAAAAATAAAGAGTTCCCCAGACCAAAAAAAGGTTAAGAAGTTTATCACCACTAAACCAGCCTTATAAGAACTGTTAAAGGAACTTCTTTTTTTTTTTTTTTCAAGATTTTGTTTATTTGACAGAGAGAGACACAGCGAGAGAGGAAACACAAGCAGGGGGAGTGGGAGAGGGAGAAGCAGGCTTCCTGCCGAGCTGGGAGCCCGATGTGGGGCTCGATCCCAGGACCCTAGGATCATGACCTGAGCCGAAGGCAGACGCTTAACGATTGAGCCACCCAGGTGCCCCAGGAACTTCTTTAAGTGGAAAAGAAATGGCCATAATTAGACATAACAAAATTATAAATAAAAAATGTAAAATATGACAGCATACACATAAAATGTGGAGGAGGGAGTAAAAAAAAGGTTTTTTTTTTTTAGAATGTGTTTAAACTTAAATAACCATCAACTTAATATAGACTGCTATATACTTAGGATGTTACACATGAACCTCATGGTAATTACAAACCCGAAACTTATAATAGATACACAAAAATAAAGAGAAAGAAAGCCAAACATTACACTACAGAAACTCATCAATCACAAAGAAAGAGAGCAAGAGAAGAAGAAAGGAACAGAGAAGAATCACAAAAACAACCAGAAAACAAGTAACAAAATGGCAGTAAGTACATACCTATCAATAATTACTTTAAAGGTAAATGGACTAAATGCTCCAATCAGAAACACAGGGTGGTGGAATGGATAAAAAAACAAGAATCATCTATGTGCTGCCTACAAGAGATGCACCTCAAACCTAAAGACACATACAGACTGAAAGTGAAGGGACGGGAAAACATTTACCACGCAAATGGAAACAAACAAAAAAGCCAGGGTAGCAATACTTACATCCGACAAAATAAAAAAAAACAAAGACTGTAACAAGGAACAAAAAGGGCATTACATAATGATAAAGGGATCAATCCAACAAGAGGATGTAACAATTGTAAATATGTATGCACCCAACACTGGAGCACCTAAATACATAAAGCAAATATTAATGGGCATAAAGAGAGAGATTGATGGTAACACAATAATAGTAGGGGGCTCTAACACCCCACATCTAGGCAGAAAATCAAATAAGTGTCTTTGAATGACTCATTAGTCATTTGACATTTGACATTCCATAATTCCATAATTTGACATTCCACTCAAAAACAACATATATATATATACATATATATATGACATTCCATTCAAAAATGACTGCATATTCTTTTCAAGTGCAAATAGAACATTATCCAGAGTAGATCACATGTTAGGCCACAAAACAAGTCTCATACCATGCATCTTTTCTGACCACAAGGGTATGAAACTAGAAATCAGTCATAAGAAAAAAAAAACTGCAACACACACAAGCACGTGGAGGCTAAACAAGATGATAAACAACCAATGAGTCAACAAAGAAATAAAAAAATATATGGAAGCAAATGAAAATAAAAATACATGGTCCAAAATCTTTGGGACACAGCAAAAGCAGTTCTAAGAGGGAAATATATAGCGACACAGGCCCACCTCGAAAACAAGAAAAAGCCCAAATAAGCAATCTAACCTTACACCTAAAGAGACAGGCAAAAAAAAAAAAAAAAAAAAAGAACAAACAAAACCCAAGGTGAGTAGAAGGAAATAATAAAGATCAGAGCAGAAATAAAAGACACGGAGACTAAAAAAATGCAATAGAAAAAATCAATGAAACCACGAAGCTGGTTCTTTGAAAAGATAAACAAAATTGATAAATCCTAAGCCAGACTCATCAAGAAAAAAAAAAAGAACTCAAATAAATAAAATCAGAAAAGAAGAAGTAACAACCTATGTCACAGAAATACAAGGATTATAAGAGACTACAGTGAAAAAATTAAAACAAAACAGTAAAAACACTAATAAGCAAACAAATAAATTTAGGAACTCAGGAATGAAGAAGCTATGGTAAAAAAGTTTGATAGGTTTATTCGAGTTAAAATTCCAAGAAAATCTCATTAGTTTTTTAATTTTTATTTTTTAAATTTTATTTTATTATGTTATGTTAGTCACCATACTTACATCATTAGTTTTTGATGTAGTGTTCCATGAATCATTGTTTGCGTATAACACCCAGTGCTCCATTCAATACGTGCCCTCCTTAATGCCCATCACCAGGCTAACCCATCCCCTCACCCCCTCCCCTCCAAAACTCTCAGTTTTTCTCAGAGTCCATAGTCTCTCATGGTTCGTCTCTCCCTCCGATTTCCCGCCCTTCATTTTTCCCTTCCTACTATCTTCTTTTTTTTTTTCTTAACATATAATGTATTATTTGTTTCAGAGGTACAGGTCTGTGAAAATCTCCTTATTTTAAAGAATAAGGATCCGGAAATTATGGTTTTAGAACATAATGTAATTAGTATAAAATTACAAACTTTAACAATGTAAAAACAAGATATAACTAAAATTGGGAGGTAAAGCAAGGAAAAGCCTTTTGTTTTGACTTTCTCATCAGTAAGAACAGGAATTCAACAAATATTATCTAAAGTGACACATAGATACTAAAATGCCATAATGACTCTAGCCTTCACACATTTTTTATGATCATTATTTTTATCCTTAAAGAATTATTTTAGTAACTAATATCTTTTTTTAAGATTTATTTATTTCAGAGAGAGAGAGAAAGCGAGAGCGCGTGTGCAAGTGGGGGGAGGGGCAGAGGGAGAGAAAGAATCTCAAGCAGCTCCCCACTGAGCATGGAGCCTGACGTCTTGATCTCAGGAGCCTGAGATCATGACCTGAGTCGAAACCAAGAGTTGGACGCTTAACTAACTGAGCTACCCAGGTGCCCCAGTAACTAATATCTTTTGTGGTAAAGAAACATTTATCTGAAGTTCAGCAATTACTCAATTTCAGTTTTTGATTTGTTAATATCAAGTAAAATCACATTTAATACCTAGGGAAAAAAATACCACATTGCTTTTCTATTGCTGCTTCAACAAATTATGGCCAATGTCGTGGCTTACACAATACAAGTTTATTATCTTACAGTTCTAGAGGTTAATCCAAAATGGTTTGAGCTGGGCTAAAATCAAGGTATCAGCTGGGCTGCATTCCTTCTGGAGGCTCTACAAGCCTTATTTTTTTAGTTTCTAGAGGCTGTCTGCATTCCTTGGCTTGTTGCACACACCGCAACCTCCGCCCACCCCCCCAGCTTTCTCCATTTTCAAATCCAGCAATGTCAAGTCAAGTGCTAATACTGTTATCTCTCTGGTTTTCTCTCTTCTGCCCTCCCTGTTCCACTTTTAAGGACCTTTGTAATTATATTGAGCCCACCCAGATAATCCAGGATCATCTTCCTATTTTAAAGTCATCAGATTAGAAACTTCAATTCCCTTTTGCCATGTACAGTAACATATTCAAAAATTCCATGGATTGGGAGATGGGTATCTTTGGGAAGTCATTATCCTATGTATCACAAACATTCTCAATATTGGTAAAAATATAACTTTTTAAAAAAAGTGTTAGGGATAGTTTTTTCAATTAATGGTACTGGAAAAATTCCTGAAGATTCTTATTTGAAATAACCTCTTCATTCCTCTCTATTCTTCAGAATTATACCCTTTTTTTTTTTTTTCAAAATTATTGGTGACCACCTTAATGTAGACATACCTCTTATTTCCCAATTCTACACTTCCTGGTGGCATTAATAACATGCTTTCCAAAGTGGCTGGCAGAATACCTTGAATTTAGTAGATCCTCAGTAACTATTTGTTGATTTATATATTAATATAGAAAGTTCAATACAAACACAAGGCAGTATGTCATCAAGAGCAGGAGAGACAAGTGCTAGGAGAGTTGAAGAGTGGGAAAAACACACCAGTCTACACTGGCTACGTAAGCTTTTAACATCAACAAACAATAATATAGTAGTAAAATAATTTCCATAATTATTAAGCATTCCAGCAGCTGTTCTGAGTGTTTTAAATATGTAATTTTATTTATTCCTCATAACCATGCTATGGCATGGATATTATTCATTCCCATCTTACAGATGAAGAAACTGAGGCACAAGATTTAAGTAATTTGACTCAGTTATATAGTGATTGACAAATCCAGAACTCCAACCTAGACAGCCTGACTATGTAACTTGATCTCTTGATTACTAGTTGAAAATTGGATGAAAGAGTTCATGTTTCTAAGAGTAAAGGAAGTATATTAGTTTCCTAGGGCTGATGTAACAAAGTACCACAAAGTTGGTGGCTGAAAACAACGGAAATTTATTTTCTCCCAATGTGGGAGGTCAGAAGTCTGAAATCAAGGTACCAGCAGGGTTGGTTCCTTCTGGAGGCTCAAAAGGAGCACCTGTTGCATGCCTCTTTCCTACCTTCTGGTGGATGTTGGCAATCCTTGGTGCTCCTTGGCTTGTAGATGCATCACTACAATCTCTGCCTCTGTCCTCCCATAGTCTTCTCAGTGTATTTGTCTTGTTTTCTCTCCAAAGGACTTGTCTTTGCATTTAGGGCCCATAATAATCCAGGGTAATCTCATGTGATGGTCCTTATCTTAATTAAATCTACAAAGACCTTTATTCCAAATAAGATCACATTCTGAAGTTCCAAGTAGACATAATTTGGGGGCCACAATTCAACCCACTTTAGGAAGTAACTAAAGGCTTCCGGGTGGAAGAAAACTTCACTGTAGGCTTATAAGGGTAAACCAAGTCTGTTCTGCTTACTACTGTATTCTGTATTCTCTTTTCCCAGCGGAGTAGGCACCCAATAAATATCTGTGGAAGGTTGGCTGTTCATGGAAATGGTGTTCAGGGAACGTTTTGCTGAAGGATGTGAAAGGCAATTGCCTAGAAGCAGGCAGATCAATTAGGATACAAAAGAACAAGGATATAACAGTGCCTACAAAGGTACAAGGATAATGGCAGTGGGAAATTCCTAAAAGGAAGAATTCCAGAATTCCTAGAAAGAAGCCCAGAAAGAAGAGATACATTTTTTTTTGTAGTTTTGAAGAGATTGTTACAGAACCAGGCAATGCAACAGCTTTTGAAGCTCCCAGAAGCAAACTGCCACTTGAGAAAAGAAAGTCTATTGTAATAAATCTTTCAGAGAAAAAGAAATACCACTGGCAATTTTTTGGATCATTGTAAAGAAGATAAAATTTCAGCCCCATAGGAACCGAAGTAAATGGACATTGTTTAGACCACACAAGCATCGTGGAGATGGTAACCCACACAGCACGCTTCTGTATGCCAGGCTGTAATAAAAAGACCATTACCCAACAACACACAAGAGACAACCCACACCGGCTGGCATCCCAGGCCAGCTCTTTTCTGGTCCAGCTATCAGGCCTCTGTCTCCTTATGTAACCCTCTAACTCAGGTTTGGGTAACTGGCTCCACAGATGCCACTAATGACTTAACTATTTCACCTGACACTTCATCTCTAATTAAATCCTCTCCCCTCTGGGGTTTTCATTTGCCATACATTTCGTCAAAGGCACTATAATGGTTATCTCCGTGCTGGCCCCTGATACAATCTGGAGCTAGGACTATGACCAACACCTGTACTAATTTTTTCTATTTAGCAGAGACCTGTCACAGCATCGAGGAGAAACCTCTGGGCTGAAAAGGAATATGGATTTGGGGCTGGGTCCCAGTTCAACAGTACCTCTTTCATCCTTACCTCCTTGTCCTCACCTCTAAAAAAGAGTCATTAATACGTGTTGTCAAATATTTGAGAATTTTAGCAAATCAATCCTTCCTTCCCAAGTAAGAAATAGAAAATGAGGCAGTTTGAGTTTGAGTTTTAGAGAGTTGAAATGTAAGAGCAACATTTAATAACTGTAGTGATTATTGAAACAAACTTCCCACGAGAATAACCTGTAGAACTTAAAAAAAAAAAATTAGGTGCCCAGATTTTTTCCTGGAGCAGTGCTGCCCAAAAGGACTTTTCTGCAATGATAAAATGTTCTAGAAGTATGCTATCCAATACTGTAACCGCTAACCACATGTGAATCTTAAGCATTCCGCCCCCTCTCCAGTTCTATTGCAATCTAATTGACATATAACATTATATTAGTTTAAGCACTTAAAATGTGACTAACATGACTGAGAAAAAGATTTTTTAATTTTATTTAATTTTTATTAATTAAAATTTGAATTCAAATAACCATATGTGGCTTAGTGGCTATCAAATTGGACAGCATAATTCTAGACAAATCGTTCTTAGTATGTGCTCCTCAAACCAGCTGCAGCATCACCAAGAAACTTGTTAGAAATGCAAATTCTTGGGCGTCATCCCAGACCTACTGAGTCAGAGGCTTTGGAGTGGTGTGCTGGTAAAGGTTTAACAACTGGCTCTTGAGGAAAGCTCTGATTAGCAGCATTTGCTAATTTCCCTGGTGTAAACACTCACTCACCATAGCTGATTTCAAGCTACCCACGTGCTATCACTGAACACGAGATAGGAAGATGCGCACAATAGGGTCCAGGAGTCGATAAAAGCCGGCTCCCAAGTGCCGCTAAACCCAGCAATCTGTGTTTCAACAAACCCTCCACATGATTCTGATGTATAGTATAGATTGAGAACCACTGATGTAGACCTTCTAAATCAAAGTCTAAGACGACAGAGACTATGGTGTTTATATTTTTAAATTCCCATAAGGGATTCTGGTAAGCAGCCCAACTGAAAAACCTGGACTCAGAATACATATAAGCAAAGTCACCTTGAGGAGGCAGTGGCCAGCTCCGCCTCCTGTGTTTGTGGTATCCTGACTCAGACTATGAAGACCTGCTCTCTCCTGAGCACGGACAAGCCTGAGCCTCGGCCCTTCAGACTAGAGGGTCACACCCAGCCTGCCTTCCCTTAGAGTCGCCATTCCAAACCTTCTCCCCTCTTGATAGGATTAATGATAGTGCAGGCATAACCAACTCAAGGGGCAGACCCAAGACATAAGCAACACTAGCCTCTAACCACAACTCCCACTTTTCTCTCCCACTTAAAAAAAATTGAGAATTATATTATTAGGATAACCCAGAATTTGTTCCAATTAATTCTTATTTTAAGAAAATCTCTGGGGCGCCTGGGTGGCTCAGTCGTTAAGCGTCTGCCTTCAGCTCAGGTCATGATCCCAGGGTCCTGGGATCAAGCCCCGCATGGGGCTCTCTGCTCAGCCGGAAGCCTGCTTCTCCCTCTCCCACTCCCCCTGCTTGTGCTCTCTCTCTCACTATGTCTCTCTCTGTCAAATAAATAAATAAAATCTTAAAAAAAAAAAAATTAAAAAAAAAAAGAAAATCTCTTACAGATATCTGAAGGCACCTTATAGTTGTTTGTAGCATACGGTAGTCAAAAAATACTGTCTTGAACAAGCCACTATACCCTTCTTTAAGATAAATATAGCCTGTCTACCGGATTCGTGGTAAGAATCGAGTGATTTAATTATGCATATAAAATCCTATCTAGAATATTCTAATTCCATGTGCAGCCCTAAGGGAGGCAAAATAATACATCTGAAATGAGTACAGACTTTTCCCTATCTTAGAAATCTTTTCAGCCTGCTGAAATTTCTTTATATTCTTTATAGTCTAACTAAAGGGGAAACTAACAGAATTTTTAGAGCAATTTGTCTAAAACCAGGGGGTCACTTATACATACAGCCTCCAAGGTAGAGCATAGAACAAATCCTTGTGTCTCAGAAAAACATCCTGATTTTATTACAAACCCAGAGCAGAGAGTTCTATTAAAATAAGTGCATGTATTACCTGAGTATTTCCATTGCAAAAGTCATAGTTATGCCTACCAAGCTCTATTTTCATCTGAATTTGGCCTAAATCCCAAATGAGACTACAGTGAAAAACTAATGTATATTCTTGCCCTTATTATGCTCCTTAGTACAAAATATATTTACATTTATAATGTATTTAGGGAAAATAGATGGAAATTTTAGCTGCCAGTTTATGGGCTCACGATGGCTGGCAAAGGAGCATCTTTTAAAGAACTTTGTCCCGGGTTCTACTTCTGGGTGTAACAGTGGCATTCCTGACCCACCAGTCAGGGGGTGGGGGGCACACACATCTCTGGGAATTTGGCTTGGGTTTTGCGGGCTGTCTACCGTCTTGACAAAGAAGATAATTTTTTTTTTAATGCTAAGCTAATTGGCCCAGATGGGCATAATTAAGACCATAATTTGACAGGAAGAACTACCCAGCCTGAGCGATTTTATATTTCTCATAAATGCAAAAACTAGAGCAAATAAAAGTATTGTATTCCAAATCATACTTAATTAATATGGTGAAGGTGTTTGTAAGCTATAATCAGAAGGTCTCCTGGGTAGTTAAAAACTGAAATATTATTTATCACCAGTTTAGAGGTATTATGTAGAACTTGAGAAAATATTGCAACTTGCTTTGACATTTTTTTTTTTTAGTAAGAAATGGTTGTGCACTTTCTGGTTCATGCACTGTGCAAAGTTCTTTGCTTACCACCTAATTTATTCCTCCCTTAACCCCCGAAAATTGGGTATTATTATTCCCATTACGGGGATGAGAAAACTGAGGCTTGGCAATAATTTTTTTTTTTTTTTTTTGCCCCAGTTCACACAGTTGGTAAATGGCTAGAAGTGGGAAAGAGACAAAGTCTGGCTCCAAATTTCTTTCAGGTACACCAGCAGCTTCCAATCTAGTGGATTTTTGTGACATGTCTATAGATATTCCAGAAGTTTTAGTCATTCTTCCTTTGCATATATTGGAGGTAAGTTTACCCTGAGTTAGAGAAAAGTACTAAATTATAGATTGTTTATTCAAATACTATTTTATTCATCTCAAGCATATGGAATGACTTGCCTCAATGGAGGCGTGTGGCATTTATGGAGGGGTGTCTGTCAGATGTCCTTCCAAGAGCTTGCTAATTAGCTGCAAAGCATTAGCTAATGCTTTGCATTAGCTTTGCATTAGCAGTGAGCTGGCAGCAGTTGAGGATCTGTTGAGCTGGAGGGGATAGTAGGGCACAGCATTTCTGCCCAACGCAGGATTCCTCTATGGGCCATCTTTGATCCAGAACTCTCCACTGGGTTGACTGAGGCTATCTCGGAGCTATAGTGAGGCCTGAGGCTATTCTACCCACTCCTCCTGCCTTCCTGCTTGCCTATCACAGGTGTCAGACCTGCAGCACAGTCTGGAGCCTTTCTTTGCCTACTCCTGATCCCACTCTCATTTTTCTTTCAACAGAAATTACCCTCAATACATCTCCTACACTTCTCTGTCTTAGTGTCTGCTTCCCAGAGGACCCAGCCAATAAAACCACTAAAGAGTTATTTTCACATACAGGCTCTACCAACCCTGGTATAAGAGTAATGCACCAACCAGCATTTGCTCATGCTCTGTCTTGGGTAAAGTGCTGTCATGGATTCCATGGGGAGACTAAGCTGATGCAAACAAAAGAGACGAGTGTGCACCTGTAACACAGACTATACCTCATAAAACCCCTTATTCCCATTAAATGTGTACACTTAGCAAATACATGAAGGAGTCTGAGAGGATTACTTTGTGGTGATGTGACCACTTCTATTAAACTAAATACTGTTCTATGGGTAGTGCGGAAAAAGAAACCCTATTTTTGCACAGTGGTGGCTTACATTAGAGATTATTTAAATGGAGGGGTATCTATAAAGGAAGAGGCAAGGTCTAGGGGACTCAAAAAGCACGCATGGAGGATTTACATTCCCATGTCTCTGACATTCCTCCTTTATTTTTCCTCTTCCCAGGATCCATCTGGTAAAATGAGATTACCATCTCCCTTAAGAAGAAAGAGTAAAAGTTATAGGGGAACACCAATGCACATGAATTAGCCTCTCCTGGCAACTTGTTATTCTACTGCTTCCCCAACTGAATCAATCTCTGCAAGAAATGTATGCTGCTTATGACAAAAAGCATTAGTGTTCTTATAGAATTTTCCCCCTAGATTTAATCATTTATTCAACAAATATTTACCAAGCACCAACTCAGAGCCAGTCACTGTGTCAGCAGGTGGGAATAAAATGAGCCAGACAGACATAGTCCCCGTTCTTGTTGAGCTTAGAGTCCAGCTCAGTCTCTTCAAACTTGAATGCATAGACACATCACTGGGATTTTACAGCTGCTGAGCCAGTAAGCCTAGGGTGGGGCCTGAGATTCTGCATTTCTAACAGGTTCTCAGGATGCTAGTGATGCAGTCCTCAGACCATGCTTTGAGGAACGAAGGACTGGCCCATTGGCTCTCAGCTGCTGTGCTGTGACAGGCTTCTGTACTGTGAGTGCTTCTCGGAGGTGCCATCAAGTTGGAATCAATGAATACTGTCAATATAATGGGAAACATACACTTTTATCATGATGCCTTTTTAGTGGAATTTTGAGTTGTGAGATCAACATTTGTAAGAGTATGATTTACTGAGAGTAAAAAGTAAGAGGTGAGGTATGGAATGACATTAAGATGGCTCAATGGCCTTCTGGGAATAGGTGAAAATATGGCCTCTGAATACACCTGCACAATCAGGACACTGACCCACTCATCATCAATAACACAGAGCTAATGGGGCTAAGGGAAAAAACTGTTTTAATTTTCCAAAACTTGCTTTTTCTTAACCAATAGTCACCTTTTTAAAAAATCTTATTTATTTGTCAGAGAGAGAGAGCACAAGCAGGGGGAGCGGCAGTCAGAGGGAGAAGCAGGCCCCCCGCTGAGCAAGGAGCCCAACGTGGGACTCGATCCCAGGACCCTGGGATCATGCCTGAGCCGAAGGCAGATGCTTAACCAACTGAGCCACCCAGGTGTCCCACTAGTAGTCACTTTCTAGCCCTCTCTAGTATACCACTAAAATTTCTCATTGAGAACACTATGAACACACAAAGGTTAGTCTTCCTCAAAGTGTGTAATCTCACAAATAAAAGGAGGCCAAATATATTAGCTAGAGACCATATATTCATAAGCAACCACTTATGCCAACTGTTAAATTATTATCTCTTAGGATGGGGCTGTGAGGATATGGAAGGCGGAGGGAAGGAAGGAAATTCATTTAGTTCTAAGCTGTGTGAAGCCAGGAAAGCAGGCCATGTAGGGTTAAGCTGGGGAGAGGGGTTGGGTTTGTTCATTTTTCCTAGATTCACAGAAGAAAAATGAATCTGAGCTATAAAATGGGTAAAGTCACTTCGCTCTCTCTACAACCCCAAATGCCCATGTACAAAATGCAGTGAAAGCCTGCAGGCATCTTAAACTCATCTACAAACATGTACTTAGCTGGCCAATCTCTAAGAGTAAGAACTTCCATTAATAATTTAAAGGAGCCATGGCCAGGAAAAGAAACTAGGACAGGCCAAGGGGTGAGCAGGAAAGACACGGTTAGCTGTGAAGCTAGGTAGGTAGAGTTATACTACACATTCCTAAAATGTAATCTGACGTGTGGATACCAGTGAGCAGAATAATGAGTTTATAAAGAACTCTTCCCACGATCTCAGAAAGAAGTCTAACTGGTGAGCTGCAAATGCCGGCAATGTCACAAACATCACTTTCTGCAGACAGATGTGGGGAAATGGACTTTTTTAGAATAAGTCAAATTCATTATACTGCTCGCACACAGACACGCTACTATGAAACATGACAATCACTGTGAACCTTCCTTAGGCTTCCTATTTTTCTATTTTGAATTTTTTTTTTTCAAGCGAGAAGAGAAGGCAGTGGAAAATGCTGTTAGTCCCGAATGACAGACGGTATTAGGTCCTGCTGCCACAGTTCCCTGCCAGGAAGGTTTTTTTGTTTGGGAGATGTGCTATTTCACTTCCAAAAATGAAAGACTCCGACAAGTGAACACAGGAGATGGCTGATAGTGCCGAGGTCCTCGCTGCTACAAAACAGCCCTCTGTGAAGATCAGAGAAGACACATTTAAATTCCTATCACAAATATCTAAATTAAAGCCTGGCCTAAACAAACACCCAAGGAAAATATTTCAATCCCTTCAAAAAATTAGCATATGAATCAAAGATGGTTATCGGACTGGAAGTGAACGCTATCCGCTACAGCTCTCTTAGTTTTCTGTGACAGCTTAACTTCCTTCGGGTGTCAGAGCGATGTTCTCTTGGTGGTGGGTGCGGGAGCCCTGGGCACAGCTGTGAAACTTGCAGGCATGGAAAATAATTTCATCAGCCAAAGAAAAACGATCCTATGGTATGTCCAAAGTGCTGTCTGAAGCACACAGTATCGGAGGCTGTAGTCTATTCTATTCTGTAGTCTATCTGACCTTAAAGCCATGATTGGTGCTTATTTAATTTTCTGCCTAATTGATTCATTCCAAACATGACCCATGACAGGCCCAGCAAGGCCACTGAAGCATGCTCTCTGGCCTACCAGCAGCACTTTCAGTGTAACAACTACTGTGTTAATTTATGTCGGGTGAAGGGATAGACCATGGAATCACATACAGCTTTCGCAGGAGAGAAAATTAGTTTGAGGTGTCCAGAGGTGCTGGTTTTCTCTAGGAGTAGCTGATGTTCTTGGGGACCGATTTTCCTCTTATTTCTCTCCTGCCTGTTTAGGATACAAGGGTGAAGTGGCTGGTGGGGCAGGTGTTAATCTGCATCCACTTCAAGTTTTCAAATTGGATACAATCCTTTAAATTTCAGTTAGAGGCACCTACCCAGCTTCTCCTGTGGAAGGAATGGTCTAAATTATTAAATAATGCCTCAGGGTGGGGATTCAGCACATCTTTACTCAATATTAGATTCATTTTAATTACCCTCTAGAGCGGAGGAAATTAGAGTGTCTGCAGGAGTCTTTATTCCTGGGTGTAAATACGAGAGTCAGGTGGAAACACTACCATGCAACGCAAATTTAACTCGGTGGAATCTGTGACAAATCTGAAATAAAACCACCATCAATTTATATTTAGAAATGAAGTCTTTAAGACATCTAAAGCTCTAGGAGTGATGGGACATCTAGGAACATAGAAGTGACCTCCCAGCACTTCGTCTTTTTTGAGGGCTAATGAGCCAGGCAGCTCTACCAGTTTCTCTGGGCTGCGTTTTGGAGTCCGGGCTGTTATTTTTTTGTTCTAGTATGTTCGGGCTGCTTTCAGAGGACATGAGGTCCTATGAGACTTGCTGGTATGGGTTCCTGCCACACCAGTGTGACACCTCCAACTATAAAGACTGAAGAGAGGAGCTAAGGGATCCCAGGCCCTCATCTTTAAGCCAATTTTCCTCTGGAAAGAAGACCCCAAAACTCTGTTAACATTCCTTGTGGAAGGCAATATTGCTCAGTTGACATTAGAAGAAAACTCCATGATCATTATCTGGACTAAGGACTTTGTGTCCCAAGTAATACTAGAGATCTTCGCAGTTGCCTTCTCTCTCCATGACCTCACCAGAGTCTCTCTCGTCCATCCATTAGCTAAAGCACAGACTGAGGCATTACTCTTAATGGTTTTTTTTTTCCTTTCTTCTTTTTTCTGGATATCTTAGCAAAGTTCTTTTTATTTATCAACTTTATTGAGGTATAACTGATAGACAATAAAATGCACTCACTTAAAGCACAGAACTCAGTGAGTTTTAACAAATATATACATCAGGGGCGCCTGGGTGGCTCAGTCGGTTAAGCGACTGCCTTCGGCTCAGGTCATGATCCTGGAGTCCCGGGATCGAGTCCCGCATCGGGCTCCCTGCTCG